>NC_134485.1:384071550-384156550 GCF_040206685.1 Ascaphus truei
GTTATTTAGCAAACAAGACTGGTATTTCCAATTCTTGTTTTAAATATAAACACCCTTCAGACATCAGCTGATTATGTTCTACTGCATATGGAAAGAGATTACAAAAAAAGTTCTGGGTTATGTTTTTTCTCTCTCAATATTATTCATAACACTAATGCTCCTTTAGATCAGGACTCGATTCTTTTTGCTTCCTGGAAATCAAACTGTACATAAAGTACCAATTTGAGGATCTGCAGGGAATGCTAATCAAACCCTTTAGACAAGCAAAGTGATTTCTAGAAGCTCAGTTTAGCCTTCTAACCTAAGTAACCTTCTATGGGGCCATATCATGTTTGCATAAAATGCTAATATATGATAATCTTAATCTAAACTAATCTCTGATTTCACACATATACAAGTTTTAAGTTTTCCTATATAACTTCACACACACACACACACACACACACACGGTTTATGCATCTTTCCTTATTTATTCAACCTTCTGTAAAATTAAAACCTTTAAAAACAACACACAAAAAAGATTCTTCTGGCACGCAATAGTCGTGTGTGTGTTTTCTTTTTAAGTGAAATGTACAGTACTTATTAAAGAGTGTCATCTATTTTTATATACGGAGACAAATTGTATTGCTAAAGCTCTCTTTCATCGTTCCTCGTCTCTGTTTGATTAGGAATTTTGAAGGAAACAATGACTAAAAATATTTCACAATTTTCCTTTTTCTATTTCAGGGGTGGCCAACCTGACTGGGAGTTGGAGCCAGAATGTAGCTGTCTTATTGTCAAAGGGCCACAATAGGAAATAAAATCACCAGCTCACCCCCCTCATCATCAGCACCCCCACACCACCTCTCCCCCCTCATCAGCTCCCTCTCACCAACCACCCCTCTCCTCATCAGCTCCGCTCACCAGCTCTCCCTCCTCCTCATCAGCTCCCCCTCCCTCATTCTCCTCAGCTCCCTCTCTCTAGCTCTCCCCTCCCTCATCAGCTCCCCCTCAGCAGCTCTCCCCCTCATCAGCATCAGCTCCCATTCACCAGCTCTCCCCTCCTCATCAGCTCGCTCTCACCAGCTCTCCTCCCTCCTCATCAGCTCCCCCTCCCTAGCTCTTCCCCTCCTCATCAGCTCCCCCTCCCTAGCTCTCCCCCTCATCAGCTACCCCTCCCTAGCTCTCCCCCTCCTCATCAGCTCCTCTCACAAGCTCCCCCCTCATCAGCTACCCCGCATGAGCTCTCCCCCCCTCATCATCTCCCCCTCACCTGCTCTCCCCTCATCCTCATCAGCTCCCCTCACAAGCTCTCCCCCCATCCTCAGCAGCTCCCCTCAACAGCTCTCTCCCCTCCTCCTCAGCTCCCCCTCCTAGCTCTCCCCCTACTCATCAGTTCCCCCTCCCTATCTCTCCTCATCAGCTCCCCTCACAAGCTCTCCCCCCCTCATCCTCATCAGCTACCCCGCACAAGCTGTCCACATCAGCTCCCCCTCACCAGCTCTCCCCCTTCTCATCATCAGTTCCCCCCTCACCAGCTCTCCCCTTCCTCATCCTCATCAGTTCTCCCCACATCATCATCAGCTCCCCCTCACCAGCTCTGCCCCCCCCCCTCACCAGCTCTGCCCCCTCCCTCATTAGCTCCCCCCCACCCTCATCAGCTCCCCTTTAAGACCCACCTTAAGACACACTTGCTTAAAGAAGCATATGAATAGCACTGTGGATATTCTGAACACGATACATAAAGCTTGGCCCCCTGCAGACGCACTTACCAGAACTCCCTCCTACTGTCTCTGTACGTTCTCCCTACCTACCAATTAGACTGTAAGCTCCTCGGGGCAGGGACTCCTCTTCCTTAATGTTACTTTTATGTCTAAAGCACTTATTCCCATGATCTGTTATTTATATTATCTGTTATTTATTTGATTACCACATGTATTACTACTGTGAAGCGCTATGTACATTAATGGCACTATATAAATAAAGACATACACTACAATACAGCTCTCCCCCTCCCTAATTTTCATCAGCTCCCCCTCACCAGCTCTCACCCTGCCTCATCCGCTCCCCCTGACCAGCTTTCCCCCTCCCTCATCCTCATCAGCTCCCCCTCACCAGCTCTCCTCCCCCTCATCATCAGTTTCCCATCACCAGCTCTCCCTCCTCATCAGCTCCTCCTCCCCATCCTCACCAGCTAGCTAGCTCTCTCTGTAAACTCTGTCTCTCTCTTCCCCTCAGCTCTCCCTTCCATGCCTACCTTTGGCGGGAGAAGATGATCAGAAGAGCAGACGGCAGAGGAGCTGTGGCAGCAGACACCGGAGATTATAAAGACTTCCGGGCCAGACTGCTAGAGGGCCCTCCTCCCTTGCCGTCCTCCCCATGCCTTGCCGATTCCTCTACCGCCTTCTGTTTGCCGTGGCCCACAGCCGCATACCATCTCCCCCTGCCTGCCTCTACAGGGAGAAGAGAGAGAGAGCGGGCCCCCCAAGAGTGTGGGCCCCATGGCTTTGCCCGGGCTATAGCTACGCCCCTGCGTCAGGTTATGCACTGTGTAAGTGTGTAGTGTCGTCGATGTGTAGTGCCATCTGGTTCCACTCTGTATGAGTGTATAGTGCAAAGTATAACTTGACCGCACTATACACAGAGTATGTAGCCAGCGGCACAATACCCTGACACAGGACATAACCTGACGGCACTACACACCGACACAAAGTATAACCTGACACAGAGTACAAGTGGGGGAGGGGGGTGACAAATGGGGGGGGGGGGGGAATGGGAGGGGGGGGGGAAGAGGAGATGACAAATGGGAGGGGGGGCAGAGAGGGTGAAAAAATGGGGAGGGGGGAGGGGGTGACACATGGGGAGAGGGGGTGACATGGAGGATAGGGCAGTGGGGGTTATGGGAACAGTTGGGGGGGGACAAGAATGGCAGTGGGGTGATTGTCCCTAACTTGCTCTCCAGTCTCCATAGCCAGCACCACATGGAGCTCTCAGCAGACAGTGTGTTTACTGTACCCTGTGATGCTTGGGAACCCACCAGGGGTCAGTGCTCCACAGGCCCTCAGTAGAGGAGCTGGCTAGCGGGCGCTCTGTCTTTTCCTCTTCCATGTCTCAATGGTCTCTCTGCACTGTCTGCAGTCAGAGCCCCTGTTTTTCATTTTTTCCCCATTCAGGGGTCGCCAGGAAGCACTGAAGGGCTGCATGTGGCCCTTGGGCCCCAGGCTGGACATCCGTTCTATTTAGTTAATAAGGAAAAAAAAAGATTTCTACAATATACTGTACAGTATATTGCTAACATTCAAGAATTCCATGGAACACAGAAACAGATCTTATATATGAACATTTTTAAGCATGCCATGTGTTGAACAAAAATGGTAAAATTGATCAAATGTTCATTTTCAAAAATTTTAAGGATGTTACGAGTATATGCTCAGACTCTTTTTTCTTTAAACTATAATGCATTGGTATGTAAAGATTTTTACGCACCCATGAAAGCAATGGGCTAAAATGCTGTAAAATAGCCTACTTACTCTCCATGTATGTGTATATTTGTGTACATACTGCAAATTACTTAATTAACGTAAAGACAATGACTTACCCAGTGCCTATAGAACATATCCAGTCGAGTCCTGTCATTGTTCATACTCTTAATTGAGCCCCACTCTCTCTCTGTGAACTGACGATTCATGATGCGGAAGAACTCTTCAGTTGAACCACTACCTGTAAAATGGCAAACACCTATTTAAATTAACCAGCTAAATATATAACATCATTCAATTTAAAGAAGAAGATGTGACCTTGTGGTAAAGTACTTGGCCTTTGAAACAGAAGAATCTAGCTGAAGGTTTAGTGCAAGCTCCCAGTGATTGTAAATAAATTACTTTATCTAGCTGTGCCATTGGGAGCCTCAAACAGTTACAGAGATTCATTGCACCTGTAACTCCCACTATGTTCATCATAGTGAATAATTTCAGTGCTATACTGTATCAGAATTATTAATTATGTATGAACTCTCTATTGTGCTGAAGAGATCAGTAATGTAGTTGATATACATTAGTTGAATAACTATGTCAAGAAGTGCAATATATATATATATATATATATATATATATATATATATATATATATATATATATATATACTTTTTTTACTCACCATAACTTAACTCAGTATGGTAACCCCCATCCTTTAGCTTCTTTGCATAGCCAGTTAATCAACCCCACACTGATGAGACCCATTAAAGCTGCAGTTCAGTCTTTTTTTTTTTAATTTATTTTTTTACGTCAATAATTTCATGTGTGCAATCTCTAATTACCTAAAGAACTGTATAGCTGCAGGTCAATTCGTTCTCCATGTATTGATAGGCGAAATTTGGTGACATAATTAGAGCTGGCATATGTTTTTATTTGCTTCTGTCAGTCAGTGGAAGCTCATGAATATTCATGAGCACTCCTGCACTGACATGTGCTAGAGGGAGGGCAGGGCTGACAAAGGGGTGTGCCAGAGCTTGTGACAGGACATGAAGGGGCAGTGCCTTAGCAAATGGCTGTTAAAATAGTATACAAAAAATTGGTCTTTCAAAGTTGTTTTTTTAAAAACAGAAAATGCTAAAAGTATTTTTTCTTACTACAGAACTGATTTATTAAAAAAAACCACACATGCAGGATATTGACTGAACTGCAGCTTTAAGGTCGAAACAGCTGTCTGTGGGTCGGTTTTCTGGCTATGCACCTTAACCTTGGCTGTGCTCAAAGCTGTGACCATGCAGCAAGCTTAAGCCTATAGGGAACCATGTTAAAAATGGTTTTTAAAGCAAAAAGTAGCACTGTGTGCTCATTTGCATGTCATTTCCCAGAATCCCTTGCTGCAGTGGAAGTGCTGTGTGCTGAGTGATAATGGTGAAAGGCGGAGTTGCAGACCTGCCTAAGACATGCAGATGAGCATCCAGTTGTATTTACATTTATATATATTTTTTTTTTGTTTTTTTGTTTGTTTTTTACTTTACTTGCCTGACCGTGGCGAGTCCCGAAGCACAAGATTGCCCCAGTCTTACTAAAGCCTTCCCCAATCAAAAAATAAAATAAACATTTCTCTGAGTACTCTGATCGGTAACATACTGTACTAAAAGAAATTCTGAATAAGCCCAATTTTAGGAAAGTGACAAATATAAAAATTAGTAAACATAAAGAATAGCAAAATGGATTGCAGCTTCTAATAATAAATGTAAGCAAGGAAAATGCTTAAAACTAGACTTCTGCCTTTAGGGATAAAGAATCGTTTTAGCCATCTAGTCTCCAAATATCCATGGAATAGTCAGAGAAAACAGTCTAAATGTCTGTGCATATGCTTCTATAGAAGGTGAATACAGATGTAGACAGACTAACATTCCCTGTAGCAGAGGGAAAAAACGGTTTGCCGTTGCTCCACGAAATATGAAAGCCAAGCAGCTCAATGTTAGCTTACCGGCTGCATGCAGGAAACCATCCGTGGCATGCATTGATTGTAGGGAATGTTGGTCTAGCCACAACTTAGGTGCAGTCTGGCGGGCAGTGAACAGCTTATGTAGGCCCCAGGAAAACCCATTCCCTGGGTAAGGGAGGGAGGTGTGGGGGGCGGGCCAACGAGGATGATGCCAGCCCCCTGGTTAGGAGGCACACCTCCCCGCCGATGCAAGGGGGGGCACTATCCAAAGGTATTGCACCAGATTAATCAAAGGAAAATTTCTAATTGCTTTAACTAGGAGTCCCTTTATTTGATAAATGTGGTGTTGTTTTTGCACTGACTTTGCCCAAGTTTTGCAACTGGCATAACAGACGTTTATGGATAAGGGCCTTGATACTTCGACCCCTTAAGACTGTTTCAAAGAGGAAAAAATAAATCACTGAATGGGTTCTTATGAAAGCACCTGCCAATAGCATCATGGCTGATTCTCAGGTAATAAATCTTGTTCCCAAAACGCTTTCTAAATGATCTAGTATAGATTACTACTGAGAATTTAGTAAGCTTAACACAAAACTGAAATCATTGCAATGAAGTTAGAATGTGGGAACTATAAGGGCATGTTTTGATATTAGATTAATCAGTTTTTCTTTTTAGTTTACAGATTATACGCAATACTGTACTTACAGTAAGTAAATACTGCATTCACAAGAACATTTTCTGCTCAATTCATTAGCCAGTCCATTTTTACTCCGAATACCCACTTTAATAATCTTACTGCTATGCTCCGTAGAGTTTTATAAATTTACAGCTCACTTAACTATTGATCTGTCTAACTCTATGCTTAATTAATCTCTTCTGAAAGAGAATTTTGAGTCAATTGAACAAGGATTATCAAGAGGAGCAGAATTCCCTATTGCAATTGTGTGAGACCCACAGTAAGTAGAGGAATGGAGCCGGGAGTGGATTGAGACGATTGGGTGTTTGGTGCAACTTGGAGGACGAGGGAATAAACTATGGCCCGAACGTATGGGTGCGAGCCTGAATAGAGTTCCCACCCTGGATGAGATATTGTATAATGGAGGAGGGTATGGAGGAGAAGGCTGTGTGTGCGGCCTATGGTAAGTAGAAGAAGAGAAATTAATACACATCAGCTCTGGAGACTCCCCGCTTCAATCCTAGAACTATATATAAAAAAAAATTTAAAGCAGGGTTGCTGCCTTAGGCTGCGGCTAGGCAGGGAGCGAGCGCGCTGGTGCTCAAGCACGATAAAGTAATGCGCTCCCACTCAACAGGGCGATTTGTGTCCGGCAAGGTGCGCGCACGGGGGGAGCGGCCAAGACATCACGGGGCTGATTCGCCCTCATTGGGCGAACCGCTCACGTGACGAGCGAGCGGCAGATTCAAATTTGCTTGCGTCGGCAAGCAGCTAAGCGCCGAGCATGCGCATGTGCTCGCTCACGCTGGCCACACACATTGCAGCAATGTGTTTCATCGTGGCCAGCATGAGCGCGCCCGTCTGCTCAGCGCCACCATGGACGAGGCACTTGCGCTGGCTGCGATGAAAAACATAGCTGCAATGTGTGTGGCCAGCGTGAGCGAGCGCTTGCACGGCGTTTAGCTTTTTGCAGAGGCAAGCAAATTTGAATATGCCGCTCGCTGGCGCCTCACATGAGCATTTCACCTAATGAGGGCGAACCAGCTCCGTGATGTCATGGCTGCGCACCCCGACACCCCCCCCCCCCTTTGACGCAACTAGCTGACCATACATCGCCTAGCAGAGCACGTGATGTCACCGTGTACAAGTGCCGGCGCGTTCACTCCCTGCTGGCCGCAGCCCTAAGCACAAATACAGTCTAAATGTAGAAAATGAACCATTTAGAGTACAAAGATGAAACTTTATGGGTCAATAGGTGCTTACACAGGCATCAGAGAGAGAAAATATGAATGCTGTATGCCCTCTCAGACATGGGCATATTAGGTCATGAAAAGAAACATTTTGCAAAATTAAGATGGAACATTTTCCATGTCTGGGACTAGTACTACAGCCTTCTTTTATACTTAAAGAGTAATTGGTCAGAAACATGTAAATATCACTCACTCCAGGCATTGAAAATAATTTTTTTTATGAAAATGTCGGAATTTAATTACTGCCATCTGTTAGCAGTCCCAGTAATAACTTATGATGCAGTACATAGTGCAACAAAAGACCTTTAAAATGATATATAACATGAAACAGCAAATTATATAAATAATAGAGAAATGTCTAAGTGCGCTTTTTTTTGCCGTAAGTGCATTTTTCTAAAAATATGGATAGCCCGGTCACAAACGACATGACCAAAAAATAATTAGTTTGAATTTGAATGTTACTCTGCAATACCTATTAATTAAAAAACTTGGACCAAATTGTTGATGGTCATGCAACAATTTGTTTTCATATGGAGTGACCCCTACGTCATACAAGATTGTGCCTTACAGTACTACTTACTTGTCAGTAGCATATGCAAAAGAAAACACATAACGTGAAAAGATATGTAACAAATTGATGTCTCATGGTAACTCCTGCAACACTAAATTATATATAATCAAAAACGAATATATACATAATAATACACACACACTAATATATATATATATATATATATATATATATATATATATATATATTTACACACACACACGGCTTGACAAATAACCAAAAAAGCTACTCGCCCGACCAAAAAAAAGCTACTTGTACCTAGGCCCCGCCCCCTGGGCAAGTTCTCAATATCTCGCTATAAATGTACATTCTCAAAGGTTGAAAACGCATATAAATCAGCAAACACATTTAACTTTTCCACTTCCTTCACAATCCTTTCATATGATGTCATTGTGTTTTCTCTTCTGCTCTGCCCACCTGCCCTTCTACCCTGACCCCTGCTCTTCTGCCCTGCCCTACTACGCTGCCCCCTGCCCTTTTCTGCTGCGCTGCTCTACTGCCCTGTTCTCCTGCGGTTCTCTCCCCCTGCGGCAGTTGAGAAATGTTTATCTATAACAGACGTGGAATCTGTTCCCTGGTGAATGATCCACGGTACAGCAGGAGGGGGACCGGGAATGATTTCCCTCTACAGACCCTGTGTTCTCTGAGCTGCTGAAATAGTGTGTAACTAGGTGTATTGTTCTGTTGGGTTTTGTGTTGCTGTGGTGGTATATGCAAGTAGGTACTAAAGGCATTTCCCATTACTGGAGGGTTTAGTGCAGTGGTTGTCAACCTTTATTTGGTTAGAGAACCCCAGAATTCGATTTTGAAATTCAGGGGAACCCCAACCCTCGCCCCATTTCTCCGCTCCCCCCCCTCCTTGTCGCCGTCTCTCTCTTCCCCCTCACACTCTCCCACTTACACCCCCCACATACACACTCCCCCCCCCCCCCCACCACACACACGCATTCCCACCTCCTGTTTGGACCCGTTCAGGAGTGAAGCTCTTGGAAGGTGTCCACCTCCCTCCGTGCGAGAACGCGTGCCGACAGGAGCAGGCAAAGAGAGAAGAAAGATAGCAGTGACCCACCGGGTAACTGCTGTGTGGGGTGCCGCCTAGGAAAGCTGCCGGGTCTTCCCCCCCCCCCCCCCCGGCGGCCACGGAACCCCGGTTGAAAATCTAAACTTTAGTGGCATTCATACATTACCTACGGCAGTGTGGTGCGGCATTCTCTGTCTTCATCTTCAAGTTGCACTTTTCCCCTTGCAGCTCCAGTTAAAATGGCCGCGCGGGGTCAAATAACGCTACGTTGCCATGGTAACAAAAGCTTAAAGTCCGGAAGTATAGCTGGCTGCAATTCCTGGAGCAATAAGTTTACATTTCTCACTCTAATGGAGCACATAGCCTTGATTTCGGAGGAGTGGCTCAGTGAGTAAAGACACTGTGCCAGTCAGAGTTTGAAGCAGGGGAGCCTGGTTCAATTCCCGGTGTCGGCTCCTTGTGACCTTGGGCAAATCACTTTATCTCCCTGTGCCTCAGGTGCAAAAAAAATAGATTATAAGCTCCACGGGGCAGGGACCTCAGCCTGCAAAATGTCTCTGTAAAGCGCTGCGTACAACTAGCAGCGCTATACAAGAACATGCTATTATTATTATTATCGCTCCATCATACCCTCAGAGAATGCACTTAGTTGATCCGTACAACAGGGTCAGCAAAACCCACAATACTGAAATTGTCTGCTAATCTTATAGCTGTCCCATCTCCATAACCAAACATAGAGAATGGGGCAGCGACCAATCACCACATGGATGCTAGGTGGTGAGCCAATTACAAGACGAGGCTTGTCTGTGTTGGTCAATCGGGACTGGAGACGTGACGTAGACGCCGAGGCAAAGAAGGCGGGAATTACTAACCAGCCAATGGGAACAGCACCAACGCCTCCTGTTCCCAAGCCAAGCTCGCTATCTCTTGATGAGATAGGCGCCTCTCTGTCCGAGTAGACAATGGTCCTGTTAATCAGACCAACGGCTCCCAGACATCCCCACCCTCCATTGTCCACAACATCCTCGTGGGACCCTGGTCGTGCAGGCAGAGTAAGGGTACTACCAGTCTAGCATGGCCAGAGCACAGTTATAAATCAACACCAATAGTTCAGCAAGAATACACAGTACAATCATTTTACATATAAATACTTAGCTAGATAAGCCACAATAGGATGAATACACAGGGCTACCCTGTATATCGAACCAGACGATAGGGCAATGGCTGTGCTTTGCCTTTATCTAGAAGATGCACATTGCCCCTACCGTCACAGTAAACATAAATGATTACTTTATTATGAAAATACATTTTGTCAACCTGTATAAATGAAATATCTTTGCTGTATCCACCATTTTAAAAACCATCACAATAAAGATCCTTCCCTATTGCGCTATAAGGGTATTAAAATGGTACCAGTTGATAGAAGAGGTGGCAATAGGGTAAAAAACCCTCTCAAAACGTGAGAGCTTTTTTATATTTAAATTAAGAACACTAATCCCTGACAGACTAAATGAGGATATAGATATAGTTTCCCTATACTAAAAGGTATCTGAGTCCCCTACATACTGCTTCAAAGATATAATTGTTTCCTGTTTATTTTACTCTGTATGGTTTGGGCGTAGGTTCCAATCACTAGTAAGAATACGGTACATTATGGTTTTGATTCTAGTCAAATGTCACTAACAGTGGCCCCTTAAGTGTTGGTGCCTCATGAGTTTATTTGGACTATTAAAGCGGCTCTATCGATTTGATTCTTAATTATGCTTCAGCTTTAGGTTAGTAGCAGGGAGTAGATTTCACCACTAGGCTCCTATTCTACTATTCCTAATTTACCTTTTTTTTTTGCTAGTGTTCTATTGGCCACTGACAAGATATCTGTTTCAATCACTTCAGAATACCGACTTTGATCCCTATACTGTATATATGTCTATATATGATTCAATGTGGTCCCAGTATTTGAAGGAGCCACAGGAGTCTTTATGATTACATAGCAACTATATCCTGCTAATCTATAAAGTTGTTTCTCTAGTATGTAACAACACAGGTTCTTTGTAGCCAGTAGTTTCATTAACAAAATTATGTGATCTATTTGTAACCACTCGCACATGTGATCGTGTATATAGCTGCTAATGTTTTTAATTTGTTATTGTGTTGTCTATTTAAAGGTTCATGAAATAATTTGTACAGACACAATATGGTTGCGTTATTTTTATTTATTTTTTATTTTTATTTTTATTAAACAGATGTGATCTGTTGTTTGTTCTTAGAGCACACCACCCTGTCTCCCTTCACCAGCCTATGATTTGTAAGGCCTCGGGCATGGTCAGCGCTTATGTGCTGACCCGTGCTGAGGCGTGCTGCTGCTCGAAACTGAGCCGCAATGAGAGCAGCTTTAGCAGGGGCTCGCGCACGCTTGCGTAAGTGTGTGTCTGACAGTTTTGAAATTTGGCGCAGGACCGGTCACGTGAGCGGTCAGCTCCGTGACGTCACTGGCCCGCCCCTGTCGGCGAGCTGTGTAAGGCCAGGGAAAGCAGAGCCTCAGCGCGCCTCCGCACTGTTTGGGGCACTACGTCCCAGGCCTAAGACATACAGCTGATTGGTCACTGCTTATTGTTGATGACTCCAATCAGATGGAGCTAGTGGGGATATATGATGGAGGTGTTGAGTTATTTGTTTTTTCCCTGATGAAGTGGCATGAGGCTTCGCCATGAAATGCGTAGGAATTCTTTTTCTGCTTCACTATTTTAGCGTTTGTAAGTACACACTGGCAATGCTTGTCCCATTACAGCTCGAGTATCCTGGGAATGTATACCAACACTGATTACTCAGCTGAGGACTTATTCAGCCAGTGAATCTATCACATTGAGTTATCCATAGGGTAAAGCTGACATCACTCAGGTGCACAAGCGCCAAGTACTGTTTCCAATGTCTACCCATGGAACTTTGATGAACGGAAGACATTTTCCTGCTGGCTGTTACGCCTGATTCCCCAAATTGTGCGGCTGATTCAGCTGCAGATCAGTGGACCGTGGAACGCACTGAGGACAGGCTGAGTGATATTGTTATATGCGCATAATCATTGTATTTTTTGTACGTGCAATACTTACCTTTTTTTTATACTGCCAATATACATTTTATATCTACTACACTATGAGTGGTTGTGCGCTCTTTTTTTCTTCATATATAGGTGTGTGTGTATATACACATATATATCTCACATGTACTAAAGAACCTACACACATCTGCTGTTTGGGGAAATGTACTCTGCCAAATTAAAAGGCTTTCAAACTATACAAAGTCACCATAGAGAATCAATGGACTAACAAAAACTGTCAACAAATAAAGGTTGTGTACTTTATTCGTTCCCCAGAGAGAAATCTCATTAAAAAGGTGAGTGCAGTATCCCAGTCTTTCTGCAGGATAAACAGGTACTGCTGCTGCTGCCACTTCAAGATACAATGTGCATACTCCAGATGTATAAGACACCACCATTACAAGCAATATCTTTTTACTACAAAGATTGTCACATCAAAACATCCGTATGTCAAGCCCACTGAGAGGCATTGTAAACGATGAAAGAGGCGCATTGCAAATCTTCACAGTAATGTAATACTGGAAGCAAAAGGTTACTTGGCTTGTATAGTTTTAAATGCAAGCAGCAGCAGAAAATATATATATATATATATATTTATTTTTATTTATTTTTTAACAAAGAAGGCTTTCATCTCAATGCCATTTGTAAAGCAATGCTTTCTTGGATGTTGTCATTCCAATTTAATAAACTATCTTGGAGGATACAGAATCCTTATTGCAGGTGGCTGTTTTTTCACAGTCTAAAAATATTGTAGCATTGAAAAACAACTCTTTAGGCAACTATATTGTCATGCTATAAATGAATAATCCCTATCGTGAATACAGTATGTACCCAAGGTAAAGGTTAAAATTGCAATATAATGTCAAAATGAACCACCATGTAAAAGTATTCCTGATCTTCAACTATCCAAAGTCCTGAAGAAACAAGTCTGTGGAGTGGGACTTGACAAGATTGCTTGTGGTAATAGATAAACTGCTTAGCACCATTTAATAACTCTGGCCCACAGTGTCTCCTAGGATTAGAAAAAGCAGTAACAAAATCCTTAGGGCAATGTGCAGTTTGGGAAATAAAATCCCAGAACTAACTACAATAATGACAGCGGATGACTTGATATTGTAGCTATTACAGGGTCATGGTACAATGAAAATTAGGACTTCGCTATACCAGGCCACACAATATTTAGAAAGTCTTCTTGTGACCGTGGGCAAGTCACTTGATCTCCTGTGCCTCAGGCACCAAAATCAGATTGTAAACTCATCTGCACAAGGACTATGTCTGTAAAAATCCTATGTGCTGTAAAATATACTGTAATTATGAAGCACTTTGAGTCCCATTGGGAGGAAGACGCTACATGAAATAAAGTTATTATTAACATAAAGCATCCGCTGATACAGATGACAGAATTATAAAAAAAAAAAACAAATAGAAACATCTGTCACAATGAGGATAATAGACCAGCACAAACCAATAAAAACATACACCAAGACAATAAATATTCAGTGTCTAAATTTGATATTCCCCATTAATTGTATTAATGCACAATAAGCCTAATTACAAGAAAAAATAAACTGTATAAAAGTGTATCAAAGAGTTAATTCTTAAAACTAGAAAGTAGTATTAATGTATGTATACTAAATTATATATACTGATATTACTATTGTTGACCCTAATCGGATAATCCATATGAACAAAGATTGAAAATCTGTGAATTAACCACATGTATAATATATAGGGAACAGAGAGCTATGGAGAAATACACGTAACACACAGGAAGAATACAGCACATTTGATAAATGGCAAGCTCAAATAATACATTGGTACTAGTATCTAAGTTCTCATTAAATCCATGGGGTGCTAGAGTATTTAGTTTGAAAATGCAATATGCCTCGTCAATATTAAAGCCCAAACTTATCATCCCCTGGTGGAAGAGGCGCAACGTGTTCCAGGCCCATAATTTTAAGTGTAGAGATATCTTTAAACGCACACAGACCCTACAGTCTCACAACCCAAACCCACCACACACTAATATATATATATATATATTGTTCGACAAATCACCCAAAAATCTACTAGCCCAACCAAAAAATCTACTCGCCCCTAACCCCGCCCCTAGCCCCGCCCCCAGCCACGCTTTAAAATAAAACACATTTAATAAATTCCTAGTCAGAACAACATTTATTTTTGACATAAATGTATTTATTGTATTACATTATACTACAATTAGTTGTGTGTACATATACATTGGAGGGGATGTGTTCCCTACCTGTCTTCTGGGTTAGGGGGGGTTCCGATGTCTTCCATGTGATGCTTGAGTCAGATCTGGAAGAGAGCAGTATAGGTTATTTCGGTGTAGTATAGGGCAGTTAAGATATATAGGGTAAATAAGATATCCAGAGTGTGAGAGAGAGACAGTGGGTGAGAGAGAGAGAAAGACACACACACTCACACACACACAGAGCAGCACACACAGAGAGAGAGACAGAGAGAGAGAGAGAGAGAGAGAGACACACACAGAGAGAGAGAGAGAGAGAGAGAGAGACAGAGAGAGAGAGACACAGTGAGAGAGAGAGAGAGAGAGAGAGACACAGAGAGAAAGAGAGAGACACAGAGAGAAAGAGAGAGACACAGAGAGAAAGAGAGAGACACAGAGAGAAAGAGAGAGACACAGAGAGAAAGAGAGAGACACAGAGAGAAAGAGAGAGACACAGAGAGAAAGAGAGAGACACAGAGAGAAAGAGAGAGACACAGAGAGAAAGAGAGAGACACAGAGAGAAAGAGAGACACACCGAGAAAGAGAGAGACACACCGAGAAAGAAAGAGATACACCGAGAAAGAAAGAGACACACCGAGAAAGAGAGAGACACACCGAGAAAGAGAGAGACACACCGAGAAAGAGAGAGACACACCGAGAAAGAGAGAGACACACCGAGAAAGAGACACACCGAGAAAGAGAGACACACACCGAGAAAGAGAGAGACACACCGAGAAAGAGAGAGACACACCGAGAAAGAGAGAGACACACCGAGAAAGAGAGAGACACACCGAGAAAGAGAGAGACACACCGAGAAAGAGAGAGACACACCGAGAAAGAGAGAGACAATGAGAGACAAAGAGAGATTGAGAGACACAGAGAGATTGAGAGACACAGAGAGATTGAGAGACACAGAGAGATTGAGAGACACAGAGAGATTGATAGACAAAGACAGAGAGAGTGCGACAGGGAGAGGGTGAGGGCGACAGGGAGAGGGTGACACAGGGATAGAGCGACAGGGAAAGGGTGACACAGGGAGAGGGTGACAAAGGGAGAGGGTGCCACAGGGAGAGGGTGCCACAGGGAGAGGGTGCCACAGGGAGAGGGTGCCACAGGGAGAGGGTGCCACAGGGAGAGGGTGCCACAGGGAGAGGGTGCCACAGGGAGAGGGTGCCACAGGGAGAGGGTGACACACTCACAGACACACACTCACAGACACACACATAAACACTCACAGACTCTCTCACACACACTCACAGACTCACACAAACACTAAGACACAAACACAGACACACACACTCACAGACGACACTCACAGACTACACTCACAGACAGACAGACACACACAGACACTCACAGACAAACACACACAAACACACACACACACCCACACTCACAGACACACCCACCCACACTCACAGACACACACACACAGACACTCACACACTCACACACAAACACTCACAGACTCTCTCACACACACTCACAGACACTCACTCACAGACTCACACAAACACTCAGACACAAACACTCAGATGACTCACAGACGACACTCGCACACACAGACAGACAGACACACACAGACAGACACACACACACACACACATCCACACAAACAGACACACACTCACAGACACACACTCACAGACACACTCTCACAGACACACACAGACACTCACACACAGACACTCACACATAGACACTCACACATAGACACACACACTCACAGACACCCACACACACACAAACACACACACAGACATACTCACCCACACTCACTCACAGACACACAAACACTCAGACACACACACCCACACTCACAGACACACAAACGCGCACACACACAAACACTCACAGACACACTCTCACTGGGTGGGTGACTGGGTTTGTATTCATTGGAAGGGAGGGGGCCTACCTGTTCCTCCAGGGCCTGCATCTCCTCCACATGCTGCTCCACATGCCAGGGGATCAGGCAGGAGTTGCGGGAGGATCGGTGGGCCAGCGGGAGGATCGAGGGGCCAGCGGGAGGATCGGGGGGACAGCGGGGGGGGTCAAGGTGCCAGCGGGAGGATCGGGGGGCCAGCGGGTGGTCAAGGTGCCAGCGGGAGGATCGGGGTGTCAGCGGGAGGATCGGGGGGCCAGCGGGAGGATCGAGGGGACAGCGGGAGGATCGGGGGGCCAGCGAGAGGATGGGGGAGCAGCGGGTCGATCTGGGGGCCAGCGGGAGGATGGGGGGGGGCCAGCGGGAGGATGGGGGGGGGCAGCGGGAGGATCGGGGGGGCCAGCGGGAGGATCGGGGGGCAGCGGGAGGATCGGGGGGCAGCGGGAGGATCGGGGGGGGCAGCCGGACAGGCGCACGGCCGCCAACCTCCCCGATGGGAAACGTGGCAAGCCGTGCGTGCGCCCAGGCTGCAGCCAGGAGGGAGGTCAGGGGGAGGTCAGGCAGCCAGATATTCGGGCATTAGTTGCGCAGGGAACGGTGGTGAGCAGGGAAAAGCCGCACTGCCACACCAACCTCCCTGATGGGCATCGTGGCCGGGAACTCCACGTGCCGCCCCCCCTCCAACGCGTGCGCGCGCGCACCCCCCCTCGCGCCCAGGCCGCTTCCCTTCTCCTATTACCCTGCCCGTGCGGGTGCCAAAGGAGCGTGGGACGGAGGGGAAGCGCCTACCTTGTCATCCAGCCCTGGGCAGCAAGCGGGGTGGGGCGGGGGGGTTGCCTCTTCCTCGCGGCAGGCCAATCAAGGAGGGGAATTACTTATTTATTTAAAAAAATATATATATTGGCGCGAGCAGGTGAAATTCATAGAGACTCAGCAGCGGCCTAAATCCACTTGCCAGCGGCCTAAATTCACACGCCACGGGCGTGTAGTTATCATTAATTGTCGAACAATATATATATATATATATATATATATATATATATATATATATATATATATATATATATATATATATTTGTATCAAAAGGAGTGCTACTGGGATTGTGACCTCATATGTTACAAAAGATTTAAAAAAATAAAGTGCTAAATCCAATACAACAAAACATATCCTTAAAATACTTATCTATTTTTTTTCATAAGTGAGAGTCATTTAGTAATTTTTTTAGGCAAAGCATTTTAAAGCTAACAAGCCACGGCAAGGCATTTTAACAACAATAAATTGGGGCCCGTGTTTGTTTACCTATACTAATGATCCTAAGGCTGCGTCCATAGTAACAGCGACATTACGCGCCAAAATAAAAATGCCAAAAGGCAATGCGCACAGCCATAGAGCACGTGCACGACCGCGACCGATACTTCACAAGACAAATTTGTTTGAATTTGCCACATGACGGACGGGTCACGTGTGCGGTTCAGCCAATGAGGGCGAAACGCTCACATGACGTTACGGGCATGCCCCCGCCATGCCCCCGTTGCGCAATCCTACAGGCCACGGATTGCTTCTAGTACAGGTGCGCGTGACGTCATGCGCTCCATCGCGTGCGCCTGTACTATATCCGAGGCCTAAGTCTATCCTCTTTTTGGATCTCCAATTTCCATCAATGAAGACCTGACTATTAAAACTAATATGTATATCTTTCTTTATATAGCACCATCTATGTACATAGCATTTCACAGCTTGAACATTTAATGGGGCAGGTTGGAGTCCTTTTTTAAATCCTAGTTATAGAAACTGAAGGATCTGAGGAATTTTTGCTGAGGAATTTTTCGGAGTGGAGTAATGTCCTCGTGATGACACCAGTTAAAGAATATCTTCCATATTCTGTAGTATATAGCGGACATGACTACTTTTCTGAAGTGAAGTAAGGTATCAAATGCTCTCAGATGTCTTCTTTCAACCTCCACTGAAGGAATAAAGGATTGGGATGGAGGCCAAGAGTAGGAGCCTCTATGGGGTGTCTATGGAAAGGTTCACTAGGTCTGAGAACCATGCCCATGTGGGTCAATGATGTGGTATCAGAATAGCATCTGCCTTGTCTCTCCTGGTTTTGGCTATTACCATTGGTAGTAACGGAGTGGCCTGAAATACGTATATGAGAGGCATGGCATCGAAAACGGTGGTTTTGGGATCCTGCTATCTGGAGCCAAAGTAAGTCCTCTTTGTGTTTGCTCTCGAAGCCATTAAGTCTCCTTGTGTAATAGCACACACAATGGGCAGACGGTTGGCATAGGAAATATAACCATCTGGGTCTTCCTGCTGCACATAGGAGTGATGGGCAGACTGCTTCCTGACAACTGCGGATTTCCCAATGTTCTGAGCACACATCCTTTGCCAGATCTTAATAATGTGTGTATTTTCTTTAAATACATACCATCGCTATACTATGTCTATGAATATTTGTGGACACAACTGCCATTGTGCTGCTAGGACAGTTTGTCTGCTCAAGACATCTGCCTTTATATTTTTGTCTCCTGAAATGTTAGTTGCTGAAAAATGGTGAACTGCCTGATCTGTACATTTCAGGATCTTTGAGACCTCTCTGAGGTGTGCCCCATTGTCGGTTAATATAAACCACTGCTGTAACATTGTCCGACAAAACTCTGAGTGGAAGGACTGAACTAATTTTTTTAATTGCGCGGAATACTGCGCGTATTTCTAGGCTGTTGATGGGTAACTTGGTCTCCGTTGATGACCATCCACCTTGAACCAATCTGTTTTTGCAGAAGGCACACCATTCTGTTAGACTAGCATCGGTGGTAAGTATATTCCTTGCATGTGGAATCAGACTGTGACGGTAGGGGTAGCTGGCATCACAAAACTGAAATGAAGCCCAGCTAGCTACCCCATAATCCATGTAACTTGGCCACCTATCTAAGGCTTATTTTGGCTAAATGTACTTTAATATCTGGGGGAGAACAGGGAATGTATAATGCATTATGTATGTAAGTCAAAGCATTTTATTCCCCGTAAATGCAATCCCCCAGTTTAGTGAATCAACATTGTTCTGTGATGTGATTTGGGAGTCAGCCCTGTAAAATGTAAATGGGATTATGTGACTGCACATACTCATTTCTAAGATAGCAGACTTGTAATGTGATTTGCATGTGTACATTTCTATGGAGGGGACTCTGTGATTTAATCAGCCGAGGTCCTTACAGAGAATGTGGATTGAGACAAAGGCTAGGAGCATGGAGGGGTTAAAGACATTTGGTGAGTGGGAAAGAGTGGACAATCAGGTCTGCTCTGATTAGCCAGCAGCCCATCCCATGTAAAGGATAGCCACAGAGGGCCAAATAAGGGGAGCTGCTGATCAGAGCATGAGAGAGACTGAGAGACATTCTGTGAAGGAGTTTGGATCTTGACTGTGACCAGCTGGAGATACATGTCAGAGGGGCTGCTGTGTGATCAGCACTCTATCCTGGACGAGAAGCGAGACAGGTCCTTGCACCTAGCGAGGCTAGAGTCTACTCCCCAGGTCCCCAGTTGGTATTGTATCTTGTTTTGTGCACCTTTGTTTTGTCCGTTGGCGTGCCAGAATAAACCTAATTTAATTCAACAACTTTGTCCCGTCTGGTGCTAGTGATCCCGGGGGTTTCGGTGTAAAAGTACTGGTCTCCTGTGACATAGACTTTCCCTTGTAAAGGGTCTTTAGTTTGAGCCAAGAGTGGAATTCTGTCTCGCTGTGTTGGTAACTTGATCCTGCCGCTTTAAATTAAATTAACCTATAGCCGTCTTAGATCGAATCCGGCCCATGTCTATGACCGAGTTTAGAAGTCCTATAAGGAGCAGAAACTGTAGCAGAGGGGGACGATTTATACTTAGGAAAGAAGACTCTTTCCCTATAATGTTGACCACTTCTACTGAGGGTAAGGAAACAATTCCCTGTTGAGTATCGAACAGGACCCCAAAAAACTGAATCTGAGCAGGAATCATCTTGCTCTTTTCTACATTTATGATCCACCCATGGTCTTCTAGTTCTCCGGACATGTAATTGTGCCAGGCGTTCCGAATCAGCTTTCATCAGCCAATCGTCTGCCCTTGACGAATATTCAGATTTGGTGAAGCATTGTCACGATAACCGTCATTACCTTGGTAAATGATCGCGGGGCTCGTCTCCAATGCAAAAGTGAAGACATTTTCTTTGAGCGTGGAAAATTGGTATATGTAAATACGCATCTCATAAGTCGAATGATGCCAAGTAATTGCCTTGCTGCACCGCTGCCAAGACCGCATTCATGGATTGCATCTTGAAATGATGAATTTTTAAGTGGCAATTGACCTGCTAGAGGTCTAACACTGCTGTGTGTCCTCCTGATGACTTAGAGACCAGAAAGGGTATTGCGTCAAACCCTTGACCATGCTGCTCGAGAGGTACCTTTTGAATGGCTGGGTTGATCCAGAGATCTTGTATAGCCTGATTTAATTGGCTGACCATTAATTGATCTTTTGGCAGCCGGGATTTCTGAAAGAAGTCACCTTGGTCTGTAAATAGTTCTTAGGTATCTTAGGTATCAAATAGACTCATCATTTGGAGGATCCATTAGTCTTCATCTGGACCCACGGTTCGAGAAACTCTGCCAGTCTGCTCTCAACTGGTATAAATTTTCTCAATGGGGTTCTTAAAACTTCAGGAGTTCTGCTTTTTTGGTCTCCGTTTGTATTGAAAGGCTTGCCTGGTCTGTAGACTCTGGTCTCTTGATTAACATATTTTGGCTTTTTTGGACTTGAGGAATTACATTTTCTCTGCTGTAGCAAGAACTGTCCATTGGAGGCTGAAATTCTGGTCAGGATGTCATCCAAAGCTTCTCAAAAAATTTAGAAACCGGTATAAGGCAGAGACACTAATCTTGACTTGGAACAAGTAACTGCTGCCCATGGTTTTAACCAAAGTGCTCTTGTGGATCAGGATCATACTGTTGGTCACATGACATCCATGGATGCGATGCACTGGAAATCCATGGCATATTTTAGACTTCAAAAGTCCAGTAATAGTGCCTGTCTGGAAGTGCCTGATTCAAACTGGTCTTCCCGATCCGAGATTCTTACTGTTCTGGCTATACTGGATATAGCGGTTACTGGTTTAATTGTTATGCCCAGAGTAGTGAATTGCATCCGTAGTGCACCGTCAATATGTTTTCCATTGGGTTTTTAAAGGAAGAACCGTCTCCTAAGGGAATGGATGTGTGCTTTGCTATCCGAGCAATTGCTGCATTAATCTTAGGAGGGAGACAGCATGATCTGCAGTCCTCTTGGAATGGATACATTTTCTGAAAATGCCTTGGGGTTATGCCCCCTTTTTCCATTATCTTCCACTCTGAGAGATAACAAATGACACAGATATAACACAGACAATAATTCCCTGGCGCACTATCAGATAATAAACCTGACGAATCGGAGTAGTCCCATGAATCAAAAGATGGTATAAAGAAGATCCACAGTCCACAATGTCCCGTTCTTTTACACAGAATGCTGGTCTGAAAATTACCCCTGAAGAAGTGACGTCAGAGTCACGAAACGCGCGTAGGGTGGAGCCTGTTGAACGTGCTGCAACGTGCAGACCCTGTGGAAGGAAAGGAGGTTGATTGACGGGGAACGTCATCGGAGGAGGGACTAGGCGCTCCGAGTCGCGGCCACGAAGCGGGGACCCACGCCGGCTCCAGCCTCCCCCTGCAATCCCTCGACATCCTCCCATGTGAAGCGGACGGCACGTTGTAGGACACGCATAGGGCATTCTCGCATGTGAGTGCATGATTTTATGCTTGTCATTTTTTAACAATAAATGTTATAGTGCTATACTATTGGTGCCCCTTTCTGTTCCCAATCGGTATGGTGATGCTGATGCTGGAAGTGTAAAGCGTGATACCAGCAGCAGGAATCAGTCGGAGCCAATCGTGGGGGGACTTAAAGAAACCTTTTGAGGCCCATTCTTATCTATTTTTAAGTAAGTAGATAGCAACGGTGGGGTCTTGGAATACTGACCATAGGGTACTGCGCAATGGTTGTTTTATTTGTATTTTCAGACCAGCATTCTGTGTAAAAGAACGGGACATTGTGGACTGTGGATCTTCTTTATACCATCTTTTGATTCATGGGACTACTCCGATTCGTCAGGTTTATTATCTGATAGTGCGCCAGGGAATTATTGTCTGTGTTATATCTGTGTCATTTGTTATCTCTCTGTGTATGTTATACAGCCCTTGTGGATAGGGTTGTTATATTCCCAAGGCAGCCATTCCCCAACCTGCCACAACAGGCTGTGAGGAATTCACATTAGATTTTTCCTTATAGGGGACACTTTAAATATTCATTTTATTATTGTTAAGCACCTGGTTATTTTAGTTAATATTTAGGTATAGTTATATAGGTTTGAGCGCTGATCACATGCTTTTAGTTTAAATTTTCCTCACTATTTGATCTTCCACTCTGATTTAATATCTTGAATCGTTCCTTGGACCTGAAAATATCTAGTTACCATACTGGGACTCAGGAATGCTTGATCTAAGACCCCAAGTTGTTCCTTGGGGGTCTTCAATATTTAGCGTGATCCGCATTCGCATCCGCTTTCGATTAATTTCTCAATAGTTTCTATTCTAAATGATCCTTGATCTTCCTGGAATTCCACTTCATCAGAAGAGGATCCATCATCAGCTTCAGACAAGGCTGGTAGATCTTAGCAGTCCAATATACTACATAATATCTGCACCATCTACCGAAACCTGAGATCTGGTCCATTTTAGATTAGTCTGGGATCCTAGTTTCTCAAAGGATTGCCTGAGTGAGGATTTCATTCAGCCCACAAATTAATTTAAAGGGGAATGTGTATTTTCCTCTGTAATTTTAGTAGTACAACCAGTACGCAGTCTTTTCAGGTAAGATGCTGGTATCTTACCTTCACAGACAGCACAATTCCTGGACTTTGTAGTTACTTTATTAGGTTAAACAGCTTTGATTTGTTAAGTTTGAGTCAATGGATAGCCATCCAAGATGATATAACGGAGAGACATTCAGAAACTTTGGTCTGCACAGGAGATGTAAGGTTAGGTGGTTGAAAGGTAGATGTGTGTGTCATCACCATAGAGGTGATATTTGAACCCATTAAATGTGATGAGGTCACCTAGAGTGTGTAAACAGGAGAGGTTCCAGAAAGACCACCGGGATACACCCACAGAGAGATCGAAAGAGGAGGTGGTGTTAGAAAACTTGACACTGACAGTATGATAGGAGAGGTACATGGAAATTCAGGATAGAGCTCTATTACGAATACCAAAGGAAAGCTTTGAACCAAACGAACAGCTTAAATAAACAACAACAATGTGAGGGAGGGCTTAATGTCCTGCATTTTATAGTATAATATACTGTACAACAGTTTTTCTATTCAGCTACATTCTAGACTGGATGTTATTACAGTTAGCAAAACTGAATCGAACTTGGCTTTTTCAGTGAAGCTCTTTTGAGATTGAATTGTTATTCAAGCGAAAAGACTTCTAAAAGCCCTTTTGTTCTTCCTGCGCTTAATTTATTAAAGTACTTTGCTCCATTTTGCTTTGTGAAAAGTTATGAGACACTTATGTCAAATATTAAATTCTGCAACCTCTTGCCTTCAATTTTCTCTATTTCATGTGCATCAAAAAAAAAAACATCTGTCAAATCTGAAATGGTGCAATCAGATCTAACAGACCTGTGTCAAATTTAAGAATCTTCACAAAGAACTTTATTTGTACATTGGTAAATGCATTAAATGTAAGAAGTCTTTGAAGCACAGCAAGTGGTACATATTGTGTGCTTGAGAAATAGACCACTTAATGTGAAAAATATCTCTAAATTTAGTCCATTTAATCTCTATTGCCATATCAAAGCTGGCAAAATGTCAGAATTGTTTAAATATCACTATATTGAATTGTACATGAAAGGGAAATGTTACTTTTATACACAGTGCACCAAAATCCTACTATAAACGTTAAAACCGTTTAGAGGGGCATAATTACGCTTACTTCTCTTCCATCCCCCCCCCCCATTTGATGCTAGATAAGATCTTATTTTCTTTAAAACATTTTACAATAGGCGGCATAATATTATTTACGTTGCATATTTCTGAAGTTATGTTTGCATTACAAAAATATCCTAGAGGTCCTATATAATTGTGAATCTTAAAGTACAGTATTTTCACTTATTTAAAGGTGCGTGTTCAAGACGAAAGGCTCTATCCTCTTACATGCCTCTTTTCTAATGTAAACAAATCTAAATTAGCTAGCCTCTCCTCACAGATCAGATTTTCCATTCCCTTTATTAATTTGGTGGATCTTCTGTCCTTTTTCTAGTTACATACTGTAATGTCTTTTTTATGGAGTGGTGCCCAAAACTGTACTCCATATTCACGGGGGGGGCTTACTAATGCTTTATAGAGGGGCATAATTACGCTTACTTACCTTCCATCCCCCATTTAACACAAGATAAGATCTTATTTGCCTTTGCAGCTACTGCATGACATTGGGCACTATTGCTAAGCCTACTGTCTACAAGCACTCCCAAATCCTTCTCCATCAAGGATTCATCTAATTTTTCCCCATTTAATTTGTACGTCACCTGTATATACTTGTTTCCCAAATGCATAACCTTACATTTATTAAACCTCATCTGCCATTTACCTGACCAAGTTTCCAGTCTATCCAAGGCCTTCTGGAGTGAAATTACACCCTACTCTGATTTTATTACCTTATCCGATTTAGGGTCAACAGCAAAGATGGAGACTTTGCTCTCAATGCCTCAAGGTAATTAATAAACAAGTTAGAAAGCAGGGGCACCAGTAACCATTCTTGAGGTACTCCACACACAACTTTATCCCTACCTGAAAAGGTTCCATTTATGACAACTCTTTTGTCTATCCTTCAATCAGTTTTCAATTCAGGTGCAAATATTTTTACCTATTACAATTTCCTTTATTTTATACACTAACATCTTGTGGCACCGTATCAAAAGCCTGTGCAAAATCAAAGTAGACCACATCAACTGCATTACCCTAGTCTAAATTCCTACATACCGCCTCAAAGAAACTAATAGTGGCGACACACTTTATTCTCGCTCGGCTAGTCCCGCGAATTCGGGTATACCCGAGTGTATTCAGGTTTCTGATCGTTTTCTGCCAGAGTGCATTGCGTTATTTTCCCGGCAGGGATTTAAGCATTTTATTCCGGCTGGCTGCAATACTGCAATGCCGTGTAAAAACACATGGTGGCGCTTGCGAGCTGTTCTCTTTGAAGCCGTCCCCTATAATGAATTGTAATGCAGTATATATACTGTATATATATATATATATATATATATATATATATATATATATATATATATATACTGTATAACAACTACCCTCAAACCCTCTAACATACAGTACTGTACACATACAGTACGGTATATGCACATACATTAATGATACTACTGTATGGGCGGCGAGGGCGAGATGTGTTTGCAGCAGAGAGAGATCCGCTGCTCTCTCTCTGCGCAAACATCGGCACATTAAAAATTATTTTAAATACATTTTTATTGATAGTGTAGATGTGCAGGGGGTCTCCGGAGCTGAACCGCACTGGTTTCAGGTCGGGGGACCCCCTGCTCCCCGAGATACAGCCCCCTTTATGAGGTGCCGGTATCCCTCTGCTTGGTTTAAAGGTCCCGATCACGTGATCGCGGCCTGTAAACCAAGCAGAGCAGAGGGATACCGGCACCCCCTAAAGGGGCCTGTATCTCGGGGAGCAGGGGGTCCCCAGACCTGAAACCAGTGCGGTTCTGCTCCGGAGACCCTCTGCACATGTACAGTATAAATAAAACACATATATAAATAAACACTCGTTCTTTACCTTAGCGGCTATGCGCTATGGTAAAGAAGCAGCATTTCTGTATTTTAATAATATTGTACAGTGAGCAGGGGGTTCCCCGAGCCAGAAATTAATGCTCAGGGACCCCCCCTGCTCCTGCTCAATATTATTAAAAATACAGAAATGCTGGTTCATTACCATAGCGGATAGCCGCTAAGGCAATGAAGGGGTTAACCCACCGTGCCCGCTTTATTGTGGGTAGTGGGGATGGGTGAGGGGGGTATTTGGCCCTTGGTGTGAGTTTAGGACTTGCGGGGGGTTGCGGGTGCACTTAACCCCTTCACGACCGTAGCAGTTAATACCGCTACGGTCATGAAGGGGTTAAGCCCTCCCGCTACCCCCCCGCAAGCCCTAAACAAGCACCGTTGGGGCTAATACCCCATTCACCCACCCCCGCTACCCACAATAAAAAAAAACTCACACACAGCAGCCGCCAAAAAATAAATAAATAAATCTAAATAAATAAATAAATAAATGACAATAAATACATTTGAAATACATTTTTATTGATAGTGTAGATGTGCAGGGGGTCTCCGGAGCTGAACCGCGTTGGTTTCAGGTCTGGGGACCCCCTGCTCCCCGAGATACAGGCCCCTTTATATATATATATATATATATATACTGCATTACAATTCATGAATTTATGCCATCTGGTGGACACGCGAAGCATTGCAGCCTATTAAATCCTGATCATTATCATTTAACAGATCAGGCCCCCGTCAGCCAGGCATGAATCGTGGCTGGGAAGGCAAATGCAACGGGGCTTGTCAGAGGTGAGGAGCGGCGCATTCCAGGTATCTGCGAGGTACAAACTAGTCATTTGCTCGAATAAAGTGTGTCACAGCAGTAAGGTTAGTTTAGCATGACCTATCCTTCATAAATCCATGGACTATGACTAATAGTTTTGTTATCCATTAGGTATTCCTGAATACTCTTTGATAAAGCATAGGATGGCATGAAACGTGTTGGAAGTTTACTTTGCCAATCCTCTATGCTTATTTTTCTGCTGCCACGAGCCAAATAAATAGTTTTATTTAACATTTGTGCTCAAGCTCTTATTTTTATCAGCAGTGCACGGCCACTCATCTCATCGTGGAATTCTCTTTGTTGTAATTTCAACGGCAGGAAGTACATAAATCGAGCCACTGAGCAAACTCGTCAGTACTGCCAACAATCATGTCTCGCACTACTGGGGGGGGCTTGTCATGGACATGAGACTGAACTTTCATCAATATTACTCCACGGTTGACGACAGGATCTACTAGGGTCGATAGTTGTCCGCCGGCCATGGTGATCTCCCTATACACAAGTTATAGACACTTGAAATTGGTTTCCTTTCACATTCATCCCATATCATTTATCTCATAGCTTAAATATATAGCCCAGTCGGATGAAGGCATGATTAAATCAATCGAAAGACTACACACATGATCTAATAATAGACTGAAAGATATACCGCATGATCTCTTAACGACCCATATTGGACTTTATTGTTCAATTTTTATTCCTGAATATTATCCCATACTACACCTTCAAGTAGCTTCCCCACTATGGAGGTCAGGCATACAGGTCTGTAATTACCCAGTTGTGATGTAGCTCCCTTTTGAAATATAGGCACCACGTCTGCTTTACACCAATCTTGTGGTACTGAGCCTGTGGAAACTCTACCATTATTCTAGAAGTTCTTGATGTTGATTTTTTTTTTTCATCTTCGTATTCAGATGTAATGTGCAGCAAACTTTATTGGTGATTATTCCTTGTATCAAAACGGTTAATGATTGTGCAGACTTCAGTGATGTGCTTCTTCTTAACTACGATATAGTCAATTTAATTCTTAATTACATTGGTCTCCTCCATATCTATTTTTTAATGGATTCTTCTTAAATAATGAATTCATGATATACTGTAAAAGCTTTCACATTCTGCAATTCTACCAATCTGTCTCCATGTTCATTTCTGTTGCCATAACAGTACTTACCAACTATTATGAATATTGTGACCTATGTTTTTATAATTTGAATAAACATTAAACTATGCTGCCGCTCTCTTCTTATGTATTTGCTGCAATCCATACTGAAAAGGCAATTAATAAGAACCAATAGTGTGAGGTCATGACTCCTCTTTCTTTAATTAACACATTTTGTACTAACAATGCTACACTTTTTCCTGTGTCTTTTTCTGTTATTTTCCCCCTGTGCCTAAGACGGTGGTTTTCAACTTTTTTTTCTCTCAGGGTACCTCTAACTACAGTGCTCAATTGCTGAGGCACTCCTACAACAGGACAGGGTCACAGAAAACGCAGGACAGAGAGTGACAGGAGATAAGACAGACAAGCGTCAGAGGAGGGCAGATAGTCACAGGAGTCAGGGGAGCCAGAGTTCTGAGAGTCACAGGAGTCGGGGGGGGGGGGGGAGGGGCAGAGAGTTACGAGAGTCACAGGAGTGAGAGGGGGCAGATAGTCACAGAAAACACACACCTACAGGACTGTCACAGAAGATACACACACCAACAGGACAGAAAAAATATACACAGGACAGACACGCAGCCTCACCTTCCTCCTCTGCTTGGCCCCACCCCGCAGGATCCTGACACCCCCTCCTGATTGGCTGCTACTGGGTAATACAGCCACTCAGGAAAGAAGAACCGGCCCAGCCCCCTAGCAACAGCCCTGCTCTCTCCCTCTCTGGGAAATCAAGGAAATTCCATGGAACCCTTTTGATTCTCTCACACGGTGCCCCGGTTGGGGAACACTGGCCTAAGGACTAGCTTTTATCTATATTTTGGTTTCGTGATTTAATCATTCATATAGCTGAAACATTTTGCCTATGTTTCTTTGTTTTCTTTTGATTGGATCTGTTTTCTTACCCAGTCTGACTCATAACGAAGGATGTCATAACGAACTGTGACATCCTATTATTGGCATACTGTAGCTCATCGCTACTGCGCCTCAGGTGGGCCTTTTCAACCTTTTATCAGGGGCTCATAGCATACAATAATACTACAGAACTTATAGGACCTTACAAGTAAGAGAGCTCATATTTTGTATAATTTTACAGGAATTACCCACATTTAATTTTTATGTTACACCGCAGTATTAAAAAAAAAAAATTCTCTACACTGATTCATTACCCTTCATAACTGCCAGAAACAAAAAGTCAGATTTAATATATATATATATATATATATATATATATATATATATATATATATATATATATACACAGTATATATATATATAATATATATATATATACACACACACATACATACATACATACACACACAGTGGTCGACAAATCACCAAAAAATCTACTCGCCACCTAGTACCACACGTGTGCTGCTTGGGCCAATAGGAGCTCGCCACGATGTTAAATCCACTCGCCCGGGGCGTGTATATATATATATATATATATATATATATATATATATATATATTCGTTCTAAAAGAGGTTTTAGGTGTAGAAGCCAGTTAACAAATAAAGGTGTGGCAAAACGATCAATTCACATTGTTTGGGAAATCCATGGTTTACAAAGCACGTTATTAAGGGCAATATGACAATTTGGAAGATAATAGATATGTCAATGAAATGTCCAATTACAAATTTGAGATATATATGTAATACTTGCAGCGGTAAACGTACCGTAAAAGGACTGGGAAGTGCTGGTGCTGAAGAAGTATAGATTTGTTGTAGGATATTACAGCTTGTAATTGTGAGGAATCAGGGATCGCGGCGTCCGCGCCCTGGTTCCTCTGCTCATATATTCCCCCCTGCTGCCGTGGCGCGCATCCCTCGCCAGCGCCACTCACCTCCGGCGGTTCTGGGTGTTCCCCGTCGTCCTCAGCGTCCCCGGTTTCCAGCAGTACCTCACGCGGCCGCCATATTGCTCGGGCGCGCGCCTGAAAAGCGCACGCCGGGCGAAGTTAATTTATTCACTGCTCTGGCAGTGAAGACCCGCCCCCAACACAGGAATATGATCTCCTGTCAAGACAAGAGTCCTCACCTGCCTGCCAATCAAGGGAACCTATCCAGGATGGCTCCACGCAGTCCTCCAGGTCTGCCTTCACTTCTGATTGGTCAGCCACACTTTATAATGCCAGTCCTTCCTATCATTCATTGCTCAACATAGTTTTCATTTGGATTACTACTCTGGCGTTTTCTCTCTTATTCTCTCAGGTTACGACTTGGCTTGGCGGACGTCTCTCTCTGGTTCTTGACCCCTGCTTGGACAAACGACCTTCCGGAATTCTCCAATCCCAGACTTTGGCTAACGGCAACGACAACGGCATTTCTACACCGGTACCGGCAAGTATTGCTAGCTAAATAACACCTGGCCTGGCAACACCAAATCACCACACTCCGGACACGCTCCCTTTGCTGCGGGTTCTATACGTTCCTCACCTCAGTGAAAGGAACGGGTCTGGTCTGCGGGCAGCACCGGCGTAACAGTAATGGACCATAAATGTACTGTAATATGTAATTCTGTGTGCCATCACATGAAATGTACGCAATGTTACATCTAAAAAAAAACGTGCTCATTGGTTGAAGCACAATTTACAATGATTCTACTATAATCTGTGAACGTTAGTCCGAAGAGTATGCATGTCAAAAATAAAATGTATTAAAATGGTTACACACTATTTATACTGCAGAGCTCTGCACCCTGATCACTTTGCACAGTAAGGCCTCCAGCTGTCAAGCATTCTTTTTTTTTGTCCCTATGGCACAGTTTTGATGCTTACTGCTTCAGTGACTAGAGGCAAAATATTACAACAACATGGGAATACCCCAAGTTTGTCAGTGAAGGAGAACAGAGCATGGTATCAGGAATAATAGTCAAAAAAGTAGCTGTTTAACCTGTCCACGGAATATATCATTTTCACATCTATGTATCACTTGACAATCTTTGTGGTTTTTGTGCCTCACAATTTGACAATCATTTCAGAGTCACCTGTTTAACTCACTGAAGATACATAGAGTAAAATGTATCTGTTCCTAACAGATGTTATGATGCGCATAATTTTCACTGTGTTGAGTTGCCCATTCAAGTGAATAGGCAATAAGGTGTCATATGGATTACGGTAGCATCACTTCATTTTGTAAATATGGCTTAATATGCTGCTTTTGTATCCACTATAGCACCTATTTTTTCCCTTACCTACTAGGACCAAAGTATATCAAAAGGCAGCGACATCTTGAAGTGGTTAAATTATGGTAGTTTATGCCTCATTAAAAAAAAAAATCAATAATCTACATGTAGCCCTGGTAAGAAATAGGACTATATGTCTATACTCCTACTGGTATAAGCCCTGCTAAGGGCAGGCTGCCAGTAGTTATCATGGGTTTCCCCCACCTCAAGCCCTGCCCTGAGTGGTGGAGGTAGGCCACCTGATTCTGTGTCTAAGGCAAGAAACATAGGGGAGGGGCCTGCCAAAGTCATAAAGGGCAGTGCACAGTCTATTTAGTGTGTTGTTCCTGTCAGTCTGACAGAGAGTTCTGAGTGAAGAGTTCCTGTTAAGGGATACAGTTGGAGGAGAGCAGGCTGGCCATGAGTAGAGCGGATAGAGCTACGGTGGACCAATGCCTCTCATCCTGCCTAGGGGGTGAGGGAAGAGCTAGCCCCACCCTGAGCACCCGCGGCTTGGGGTGGTGGCAGGGATACAGTGAACACCCACAGACCATCCTGAGGGTGTGCAGTCTGGAGCTGGAGGGAGAGAAGACCCTGTACCTGAGACCAGCGTGTTGCTGGGATTGCTGTGTGCTGCTGATAATAAAGAGAGCTGCTGCTACTTTTACCAAAGACTGAGACTGGAATCTCTCGTCCCTGAGTGGGAATTCTCTGTAAGGGTTCCACCCTATATCCCTGGGTCTTAACAGAGATAGAGGCGTTGCACCATTGAGATCAGATGAAGGCAAGAACCCCAGAAACCTGGTCCTGTACTCCCCCACACCATCGCGGGAGACTCAGGCCCTCCTGTTGCCCAAAGGTATGCACCACCTAGACATATGTAGCCAGACCTTAGTACACCCTAGGGGGTCCGATCTGCGACCAGGGGGGGGGGTCTGAGGGCTACATACAGTTTAAGCATTATTAAATGATGTGTAAGTGGTTGATTAAAAGCATAGCAACCAGCCAACTAGCTACTCTCTGCTACTTCGTGGTGAGCAGGACATACAACACAGCAATTTCACCAAGAGTATCCCCAGTTTATACTGTACTTCCCATTCTTCAGTTTATACCTACAGGTTGAATAACTAAAAGGGTGGATCAAAACCTCGTCATAAATTCATTTTGAGGATCCATAGAAAAAAATAATACTTAATTGCCAAAAAACAAAAACAAACATTTTACTTCGAGGATGATCACATATTTTAAGGAGGTACGTTTAATTTGTTAGGTGTTTAGAACATGTTCATGTTTTATGAGCGAAGCGAGCCTGCCCCTTTAAGTCTCTTGATGCTAATATTTGTTGCAAACCCTTGCAAAAAAAGTGATCGGTTTGCACCCCTTCCAAGGTATCCTAATGCTTAATAATTAGTGGTACAATCGTATGTATATATCCACACAGATCTGTATTCAGTATGCTACGTATAAATCCATCTTCCCCTTGCTTGTGAACCGTTTTAATTCCATTGAAATAAATGAGGCTTGAAAGCGAGAAAACATCTTTGCAGCATATTGAACAGGAGCCATAAAATCATGTACATTACGGGAGATAAGAACCTTAGCAGAAAATCACCAAATATAGGAACAGATGATCATACCATTTGTTTTCTTTGCGTCAGTTAAATCTCCCAAATCGACCGAACTTTAACCGCTTTCCAACGTCAGAAAATAATGTCAACAAACTAGTTTCAGACACTTGGATGATGGTACAAACTGATGCAAGAGAAAATTAAAATTCTGCACTAAGGAGCAAACTGTATAACTCGTACAGATATAGCCATTGTTATTGCACCTTTACCGCGTTTCTGCTAGTGCGAGTTTTAAAGTGTTACTGTGCAATTTGCTATGCAATACAATGGAGCTGCGATTTGAAAATGTGCGCAATTTGAGAACAGGTTTAATAACGTTGGCTATACCATGTAAAGTATATACCATAAAATAATGGTCATTTTAGAACCTAATAAAGGAAATTGAATGACTATACACATAATAGCAGGCTTTATTATTGTCCCAGAAAACAAAATATATCCAGGTATAATGCACAGTACCACAGAGTTGCCATAGGATTCAATGGCAGTGTTGCTGTAGATGTCATATAACCTATTCCACCAAAAGGGAACGATGAAGCCTGCGTCATTTGCATGTGCAGATGTTAATGTGTGGAAAGTGTATATATGGTACTGTATACACTAGGCTACAATTACGACATTTTATAGTAAATGGATTTTACTTTATGCTTTTAAGAGGCTATAATCTTACATCCACTTTTTTGTCATAAAGCCTGCAATCATCCATTAGCACAAAGAGGAAAGCATGCCTTCCTCGTTTCCTGCAATGGCCTCTGCAAAACGTCTTTAATTTGTAGGGAAAGATAAATCATACTTACGTAAATGCAATTAAAGAGCAACAGCGCCACACAGTGGCATTTTCAGGGCCAAGAGTCATAAACAATCATATTTTTTATGCAAAAGCCACGACGTCTGGACTGTAAACAAGGAGCGTACTCTGACATCACCCATTATTCAGACCATTTATCAAAACCACTTCTGTGGCTATGTTGTCAGCTTTATTTCAAACATGATATTTTAAAGTTATAACAAATGTTGCATACACAATGTACAAATTGCAGAGTAAAAAAAAAAAAAAGACTATAAATAAAATAAACAAACATTCTGGTAAGTTCTGGACCATGATAACCCTCCTTAAAATGTGCCGGATTAACCAAGACACACACTACACTGATTTCCCCCCTCCCCCTCCCTTATTCACACAACAAATACTGTACAGATGTAGCAGATGTTATTACCCCCATCAACGTAAAATCAAGTGGAAAATAATGCGTGCGTTATCTCCTTAATTGTTTTCAATAGCGCTACTGTTAAAGAACGCATCCGCGTTAATGCATCATGCTACCAGGAGCATCGAGATGCCATTATGTTCTCAGTAAAAGGTAAGAGGAAGCTATTTATAATTAGCGGTCATTCATTACACTGGAAGGCTGAAGTGTATTAAGATTCATTAATACTTTTTGGGGCTTCTGTTTATCCTAGTGCAGGATAAAATGGTTATTTTGACACATTCTTGCATGGCTCAAGATTTACTCAATAGCTTTAGCATTTGAATGTGACTAACTCATGACCAGGTATGTGCTATTAAACACATTATTCACTAAAACAAATAATGTAGAATTAATTCATTTTTACTCCCACAGAAACGGTTTTAGCTGACTGGAAAAAGTGGTACAAATTAGCTAATTATGACTTAAATCAATATCATCCCAGATTCACTAAACAGTGCAAAGATTTACGCTGAAAAAATAACACTATGATGTCATATCCACTGTTCACTATACATCACACACTATTTATATTTTAGGATACGGATTGTCACATTTATTAGACACAAATCATTTTATTGTCATATTATTTCACATTGGCCCTACTTATGTCTGTTTTTCGTTTTAACCCTAGTAAATAGCTGCCTTTATTTTGTCACATTGAAGTATTTAACACTATTATCCCATCACAGTGATGAAATCTTGCCTAGAAAGAACAGTGAGGAGGAAGGAACCTGTCACCTCTTGTTAGAACAGAGGAGAGCCATGATGTTAGGAACAATTTAAATTTATTGGAAAAGTCCCTAAAAGAGGAGATGCGACACTGGTGGGATCTTACCATTTTACAGCACTACATTGATAATAAATAATAATGTACCCAGGGGGTTACGTATTTCTAAAACACCCACATTTGAGGCAGGGTTGGATTTTTTTTAGATAAATGAAACAATATTTTGGAAGTTTGTTTCAATAATAACATTTTTAAATGAGTTCAGAGGTTATAAATTACAAAATCTGGAGACAGAAATTGATAGTCTTTAAAATCGGTTAAAACCTTGTGAAGAGAATCCAGATTTTTTACACTTTGATGAATTGATTAATAAAATAGTGGAATCCTTTGAGAAAGAATTAAATCGAAAGAAAGAAACAAATTGCGTAGAGATATTAACGCTCATGCCACTGATAGAATCAGAAAATGGAAACGTGCTACAAGCAATAGAGGCTTCCGTCAACAGAGCGGAAGTCTTGATCTTCCAAACGTGGTTCTGGTCGTTCTTATGTTAGGAACCCAGTGGTTCAAAATACATTTAGAAAACCTTTTTATCCTTTACATGTTGAATCTCAGATGTCAAAAGCCATTGCCATCTCTATTAGATTTTCGGTTCTAGAGCTTCAGCAAGTTCATGACAACATTCAGAATGAACCTCCCAATTTGAGGTCAGTGAGAGAGGGGCAGGAGGTGGTGGCTAGATCCAATCACTCCGTCTCTAACAAACCTTCCACACATAATTCTTCTTTTTTAGACCAACCTTCTTACTGCGTGGTTCAGGAAAGAGGGAAGAATTATCCGCTATGGGACAGAAATTACCCCAGCTCCTCAAATTATCAACATACCTCTTATTCAAGAAAAAGAGTAGAGGAGTTAGAGCAGAGAGAATTGTTCTAGGGAAGAAGGGTAGATTATTAGGTCCATTACCAGAACCTAGTGGTATCTTTAACCTGTCCTCCCATGTTCTGTCTGTCGCTCAGTCTTCACTGCTTAGCAAAGGATTTTCTTTTGCACCTAGTTCTAGGCCCAACGCCTTTGAACTTTATGTCGATCTCAATTGTTTTTACGAAAGATAATTTTAAAGAGTCACTTTTCTATGCAGGAGTCAAAAACTCAGGCGTTACCTATGTTCAACACCTAAGAAAACCTGTGTATTCAGGCTCTATCTTCCTTATTGATGGAAAATGATGTTTCACAAAGGTCTCTGAGATACACACGCATACAGGCACTTTTTGAATACATGTATATAAATATGTCCTGTGCTGCATTATTACAAAAGACTGACATTTCAACGATTACAAAATGAGACAGTATGATAAGGTTTTTTAATAAGAATTGTATCTTATCACAACAAATATTAAGTAAAAAGAATAAGGTGAGTTTCAGAACTACATTAGATCTCGTCTTATGCAGCATTTGCTTCTCATCATTTATTACGTCACTATTTAAAACCGATACACATTGTCTATCTGTGTACACAACTGCAAATATAAATGTAATTCAGGAAATACTATCAAGACCAATACTACCAAAGAAAAGTTACACAATGCTGGTGTGTTCAATTATAACACGAGCAAAAAATGCATTCACTACCATCCAAAAACTAATATTATTAAGATAGAGATGTCAGTTCAGCAAAGGTGCTATTGAAGATCAAGAGACGATTTAACAAAATTATTTCCAAAATAAAGAATGTCATTCTGATGAATTGCAGCAATTTATTTTTAGCTGGAACTTTTTTTTAATGATAGAGACAGTAAGGAACATTCAACCTCAGTGTCTGAAATGATCAATCTTAAGTGAACCCAATATAATAATTATTTTATTAACTACTATTACAATGTCTGCAGAGATGATAAATGTTCTGGTGTTATTGTTGGATTAATACCAAGTTAAACAATCTTTGCAAAGTCCAATGTAACTACAGTATGTTTAAAATGCCTATGCTGTTCTGAACATACTGTAGAATTGCAATACAGCCGTTACCAACATAGAGCCTAATGTTTTGGGCCTTCAGTCTGATTATAATTCTCATTTATATGTCCTAAAATAATTTATTTATTTGAGTTAAGATTACAATAAAAATTATATTTTTACCAAAAATTATCATTATTGTAGCTAACTGAAAAGAGCTTTGAAATGTGCTGAAGGGGTCAAATAATGTTTATAATATAATGATTTACTATCTCCAATCTGTTGTGAACTGCAATGGAAATTGATTTTTTTCGTCGACCGCCACATGGCGTCAGCGGCACATGAGCTGTTCAGCCAATGAGGGCGAACTGCTCACGGCCACGCCCCCCGGTTGCCGTCTCGTCTCCTACACTATAAGCAGAAATTGCTATTACAACGGCGCCGGATGACGTCACGCCACCGTAGCTGGGACTATAAGCGCTGCCTTATTTCATCTATGTAGCATTATTTCCCTCATCTACATACAGCACAGATAATTACTGAAGCTGAATGTGTTAATGTATATAAAAAAAATTGGGGGGGTTTGGAATGTCAAAAGTATTGCTCCAATGATCCAAAATAAGGTAGCGAAACAGATAACAATGAGCGATTTGTCAGAGATTAAAATATGATGCGAGAACTATGAGGAATACCAGCACAATAATGCCAAAAGACAAAGAAGATATTGTACTGTTTTTATATCCTACTTAACGCTAGTTGGCCAGATTTAAATCAGGAACCCATCAGTCTGATCATGGGGACCGGGATGGAGAAAAACTGAATTGTAACAAGGAATGGAAACTAATTGTGAGATACCCAAAGAAATAATTAGAAAATGCCTGAGACAATTATAAGGGATTACTCAGATTGTTGGTAGAATCCACGACTAAGTATATCGGGGCCGATTCAGCATCCTTAAACATCAGCCAATGGCAAAATTCGACAAAGCTTCAAAAGTAGAAGAGCTGGTGTTGATAATTATTAAAAAAAAAAAAAAAAAAAAAAGAAGAAGGAATACAAACCAATATCACAGATATCAGAAACGAAATTGACAGACTAAGCACACGTATACGCGATACTTAGACCAGGTGGTCCATCATTCTGGTACAATGGTGCAATATCAAACAAAGTAGAAGTAATAACGTTTTATGTCCGGGAACATTTGGGTAACAGTGATCGTAACATGGTCTCATTTGAAATTTAAAAAAAAAAAACATATTACTTGGGTTCAACAAAGACAATAAACTTTAAAAAGGCAGATTTTAATAAACTGAGGACTAATCTACAAGGAATAAATTGGGATGACGTTTTTGCTGGGAAAAATATGGAAGACAAATGGGCAGTCTTTAAAACATTGTTAGAAAAGCACACTTATTAGTGTACACCCTTGGGTAATACAGTAAATATAAAATTAACAAGTCTAAACCAATGTGGCTAAATAAATAGGTAGGGGGTGAAATGGAAAAGAGGCAGCAGGCATTTAGATTCTTAAAATCAGAAGGAACGGGGAGTCATCATATCAGAATTATAAGGAATGTAACAAAAGTTGCAAAAGGGCAATCAAATTAGCAAAAATGGATAATGAAAAAGGATTGCAATAGAAAGTAAGATCAACCCTAAAAAGTTATTTACGTACCTTAATAACAAAAAAAAAATAGAAAAGAAAATATAGGACCCTTTCAGTGTGAGATGGAAAAGCAAATTATTGGAGATGAGGAAAAAGCTGAGGTTTTAACCAAATTCTTTGCCTCTGTATTTAACAGTGAAGAATCTATTTCAATAGTGGTGCCACAACCTCTATATTAACCATTGCTTAGCCGAGGAAAAGTTCATAGGCGGCTTGATAAAATTAAAGTAAATAAGGCCGTGATGGCAAACATCCAAAAGTTCTTAAGGAGCGAAGTTCAGTAATAGCCAAACCATTACATTTAATATTCAAGGACTCCATTTCCACAGGCTCAGTACCACAAGATTGGCGCCAAGCAGACGTGGTGTCTATATTTAAAAAGGGAGCTAGATCACAACAGACCTGGAAGCCGGACATCAATAGTGGGGAAGCTACTTGAAAGTTTAATACGGGATAATATTCGGGACTACCTAAGGGGAAACAAATTATTAGTAATAGTCAGCATGCATTTATGAAGGATAGGCTGTGCCAAACTAACCTTATTAGAAATTTAGACCAACGTAATGCAGTCAATGTGGTCTATGTAGATTTTGCACATACTTTTGATACGGTTCCACACAAGAACCGTGTAGTTAGTCTAAAAAATAAAGCAAATTGGACACCGTAAAGATATTTGCACCTGAATTGAAAACTAGTTGAAGTATGGACAACAGAGAAAATTTTCATAAATGGAAATTTTTCAGTTTGGGCTAAAGTTGTGAGTGGGGTACTGGGACCTGTGCTTTTTAACTTGATTATTAATGACCATAAGGTTGGCATAGAGAGCAATATCTCCATTCTTTGCTGATGGCTCTAAACTGTGTAAGGTAGTAGAATCAGGCCAAGATGTAATTTCTCTCCAGAAGGACATGGATAGACTGGAAAATTGGGCAGGTAAATGGCAGATGAGGTTTAATACAGATACATGGAAGGTTATGCATTTGGGAAACAAGAATAAACAGGCAACCTACAAAAAAATGGGGATAAATTAGGAGAATCCTTGATGGAGAAGGGTTTAGGAGTGCTTATAGACATTAGGCTTAGCAATAGTGCCCAAAGTCATGCAGTAGCTCTAAGGCTAATGAGACCCTATCTTGAATTACATGAGGAATGGATGGAAGGGAAGTAAACAATTATGCCCCTCTATAAAGCATTAGTAAGACCATACCTTGAATATGGCATATAATTTTGCTCACCACGCCTTATTTATGAGAGGTTAGCTAAATTAGATTTGTTTACATTAGAAAAGAAGCATATAAGTGGGGATATGATCACTATTTACAAATATATTCAGGACAATACAATGAGCTTTCAAAAAAATGATTCATCCCAAGGGCAGTACGAATGAAAGACTCATCCTTTAAGGCTGGTGGACAGGAGATTTCAGCAGCAACAATGGAAAGGGATCTTTACAGTAAGGGCAATACAAATGTGGAATTCATCAACCACAGAGACTGTGATGGCAGATACAATTGATATCTTCCAAAAAAAAATAAAAAAGTGGGACATCTTTTTAAAAAGGAAAGGTATACAGGAATATACCAAATAAGTAAACATGGGAAGGACGTTGATAAAGGGACTAATCCGATTGCAAATATTTGGGAGTCAGGAAGGAATTTATTTTTCCCCTTATGAGATATCATTAGATATTTAATTGGGGTTATTTATTTGCCTTCCTCTGGATCAATATACTGTAAGTACAAATATACGATAAACTATCCGTCATCTCAATTTAGCATAGGTTGAACTAGCTGGATGTATGTCTTTTTTCAATCTCAACTACTATGTAACTAATGGGTGTCAAAGAAGATCTTAATAAATTAGTTTTGTATGTCATCAGCTTCTGTGTTTCATGTTCCATGTTGTTTGTGGTCAGTCAGTTTTGTTATATGTAAATTGTTTATACTTTATACACTATGATGATTTTTCTTTTTATATTTTTCTGCATGTCACAGATCTACTGAATGGAGCCTGATCTTACATCACCATAGATTGGACTTTATCTTGGACTCAGTGGACATTTATTATTGTGGGCGCTGGTCTGTATTTGTTGCAAATGACACAAAGATCTGGGGGAAAGGGGCAAAATAGGAGATGATTAATGATCTAGGTACATTAAAATAAATATGTAGTTTCCAAGAGTTCTAATAGAGATCAGCATACAGTATTTCATTTTTTTTATGACTTACTGTATAAAGGTTAGCATATAGCAGTTTTTACCGAATACACTGCTCTAACATTCAGCTTTTTACTGTCCTGACAGAGAGAACAAGAGTGAACTTGTAAAAAATGATTGCTCATAGTCTGACACAGAAATGCTTGTAGGCGACCAAGTTATGTTTTTTCCACACAGAATTTGATATTTACAAGTAGAAATTGGTTTTGACTACGTGGTCACATGCTCATGATGTGTTTTAGAAGTTAAAACACAAGAACCATAGGAAGGTACCGCTTTGTTTATGTTCAATAAAGTAAAAAAGGCAAATTATTTTATGATGTACAGAATTATGTTGACAGTGTCTGCTCAAGCATTTAAATTAATTGGTTTGACCTTTAGATTGCTGTCAAATTTTCAAACCTGACAATGAGATAACACACAAATCCTTTTGCCAACCAACACGAAATATACTATTTGTAAAGCATGTTCAGAAGTATGATTGCATGATGTAGCCTGAGGATTACTTAAAGCAGCAGTCTCCCCTAATGAGTCCTCCCCTCCTTCTGTTTTACAAGTTTGGAACCAGTAGGTCCTCCCCAGCTGAACCATGTTCCAGAAAAAAAAGTGAAGTTACCAGCATTACTTCATAGATTTTTTCAAAGGAATTTAATTGGCATTCCACTAGAAGTCCTCCACCTATAACAGGGGCAGGCAAACTGTGGCTTTTTCCGCACCTACATGCGGCTCTCCTCCGTCCGCAGGTTGCTGCTCCCCAGCTGCTGCGCCTCTCACTTTGCTGCAGGGGGGGGGGGGGGCGGTGCTGGTCGGGCCTCTTGTTGACGCTCGGTGTCTCCCCAGCTGCTGGCCTGCCTCTTACACTGTCCCCCGCTGAGCCTCTCATGCCGGTGCACTTCGGAAGTGAGTGTCGCATCGTCCGGCACGTGCCGACGTCACAGAGCCCGGCGTGGGACAGTGCAGGTGAGAGGCAGGCAAGCAGCTGGGGAGATGCCGGGTCCGGCAGCAACCAGAGGCCCAGCCAAAGCCAGGGTTTTAGAAGAGCGGGGTAAGAGGGGAGTGGTGATATGAATGGCTCATCCTTTGTTGGAAATCTCTGGGGCTCACCCAAATCAGGAAGTTTGTCTCCTCCAAGGTACTGTAATTCTTCCCATCGAATACTTCCAGGAACACTACAAATTTAAGTGGCAGGTTTTTTTCCCCTAGAAATGTATCTCCCTTTGAAAATATTTGTTCAGGCGACCGTAATTCAAAAGGGATTACAAAGTCCTTCAAACTGACACTTCAAATATTAAACATATATTCATGTCTGCCTGGGAGAGAGACTGTGGGGAGGTTATAGATGATTAACATTGGTCTGACATTTGAGTATTGCAAATACCTCAATTTGTACTACCATTAAGTGAAATTACTTTAACACAGGTGGCACCTAACCATATTACATCTGCATATGTATCAACCCTACTTTGTGCTGGAGGGGATGCGGCCACACAGATAATTGAGTCTGTCAGGTTCGATTCCTATGATAGCCTTTTTTTTCTCCATTTATTGATTTACTTATTTGTATGTGAGAAGGGCAAGGGGGTTATTGAGTGTGTGTGTGGGGGGGGGGAGGGGGTGAATGGAGTGTGTTGGGGGATTGAGTGAGAGAGGGAGGGGAAGTAAATACATACACAGGACCAAGCATATTTTGATTTATTTTGCCCAAGGGTGGAAATAACAAATTAAAACTGTTTTGTATAAAAAAAGTGAAATAAAATTAAATAAAGGGATTATTGTGAGATGTATTTTATTCTCCCACAAACTTTCCTTTCCTAATTCTGATTTAGTTTGTCGTATGTTACTGCTTGTACAGTGTATGTATATATTTGTGGGGGTTTAATAAGCATGTGTTGCGGCTCTCTGAATATTTTGGACAAAGATATTTTTTTAGAAAATGGCTCTTCTTCCTTGAAAGGTTGCAGACCCCTGACCTATAATGTTGTGGCTTCCTATTGGTCCAGGATGTCTTAGCCATTTTGTTTCCCCTACAGGGAGATTTAAACTTCACCTGCAAGTATCTGGGAAACCAGGGGTCCCCAGAGCTGAAAAATATCATGGTTCTGCTCACCAAGGTTTAAATCCCGTAAAATAAATGGAGGTTAAAAAAAAAAGAAAAGAATTGTGTATACGTACGTACACACAATTTTTTTTATTTTTTTTTAACCTCCATTTATTTTACATACATACATACATACATACATACATACATACATATACACACACATATATGTATAAGCCCCATTGACTTTAGCTTGGGAATGGGCAGGTACGCCATCTAGTGGTCGTCCGGCAGGGAGACAGGCTGCAAGACTGACCTTACTATAGGGTAGATACATAGTCGCAGTGAATGAAGGCAGATCAGTGAGGTCATTACAGTACCTTCACAGACACCCCCTCCAAGATGGTGATGGCTCATTAAACACACCTGGCAGGTGATATCTGCAGAGATTTGGATTGTAGGTAATGTGAGTCAGGTGTGTTTGTCACATGTGGTGAGGGTATATATATGCTTGTCTGTCAGTTTGTCTTTGCACCCCCTTGAGAAAGGTCCGATTCCAGGACCGAAACGTCGGATTGGGTGACTTATCTTTTCTATTCAGATGCCCAATACAGTTTTTCATGATTACTGAACCGAGTGCAGTCTTTCTTTACCGGACGAGAGAATGGTAATGTTGTTTTTATATTATTTGAGACTAGCACCTGTCTATATGAACCAGTACATTGAGTGTAAGCTGTGATGTTTGTTTTGACTATTTTTTTATGAGCTGTGCACCTAAAAGATATATATTTTTGCACTTGCATGGGATTTATGGAGTGGCAGTGGATTCCTGCAAAGTTTGCTATTGATTGGAGTAATCTTCAGTGACATTGACTTTTATACATTGACATTTTCTGATTGCAATATCATGGAGGAATTTGCCGATATGTCTGACATTTTTGTTAACATCTCTGATTCTATGGGGTATACAGATGAACAGATCACACAGATCAGATATAATGAGACAGCGGAGACTATCTTTGGACCAGATAAACCCACAGATGTATGTAATGACTTGGTGAAATTGAAGAAAAGAAAAACGGATTTTTATTTGCATGTAACCACGTTATCACATTATCATAAAGAGAAATTACTCCCTCGTGGGTTTCGTATTAAAAATCAGCCTACCATAGGCCGCAGTGACCCAGTTTTTTGTAAAAAATGGGTCTCAATCCTAAATAAATGTTCATTTGATCTAACAATCTTAGTTATTGAACAGTCTACAAAAGAGTTGGTGAAAATCAGGAAGGACATTAAGTCAATTGAGGATAAATATGGTGACATACTGACAGCTGACTCTGAAACTAACTGGTTAGAAAAAATACAATCCACTGTAGATACCTACAAGGCCAGTCTTATTGCATACAAAAGGGACAAATTAAAACAAATGAACCTTGACTATAAGGAGATGAAGGTGTACAAATGGCTTCTGGGCCTTAATGACAACCCACAGGGTAGATCCTACCAAAGAGGGGCTACTCTCGCTCCAGAAAAGGGGCTGCGGGTGGGTCCGGTTATAATACCAGTGACACTGATATGTCAGACGCTCAGGACAGTACTGTCAACACTGTCCCTTTTTTAGGCCAGGCTTCGGCTGCCCAAAAAAAGCCCCCCTTACCCGACCTAGAAGCTGGAGACCGATCAGGAGGTGGGGGTGGAAACCCAAGATTCCTCCACGCTCATCCAAAACCAGGGCGGGCAGGGGGAGAGGGCAGAAACAGTGATTCATAACATCTCCCAATATGAATTGTCGCCAGATGAAACCTCAGTCCTCAGTGTGGGGCTATCATTTGTGCCCACTCACCAACAGAAATCTTTTGAGTGGGAAGTGGATATGTTCAAACTTAACCGACGATTGAAATTGAAGGATTACTTCAGCCATATTGATTCTGGCCATGTGGATACGAATGGTGACTGTATGAAACGCTTTAAACCTATCAGTACCTTTGACCCACAGGTGGTAAATTCAAGTATAACAACTTTCATGGGACTACTGGAAAGAGACACTAGGCATGCAATTAAGAGCCACAAGTCTAGTTTTTATAATTTAACTAGAGTACAACATGGAGCATTGAAATCCCTTAGAGACAACAGCAATATTATCATCAAAGCTGCGGACAAGGAGGGAGCCATAGTGGTGATGGCATACAAAGATTACCGGGAGGAAATTATGTCACAGCTGAACAATGGGAACCAGTATAAAAAAAAAAACTATCTGGTGATCCAACTGCTAACTATAAAAAAGAAATTGATGGTGTTATCGCGATGGGCAGCAGTAATGGGTGGATCTTGGAAGACACTGCAGCATTCCTCATTCAGGACTTTCCTGTAATTCCGGTGCTATACACACTCCGTAAGGTGCATAAATCCTTGACAGCCCTGCCGGAAAGACCCATCATATCAGCGCAGGGCTCCCTTTGTCACCCTATCTCTCAATATGTAGATTTCTTTCTCCAGCCTGTTGTTCATCTGATGGCTTCGTATACTAAAGACACCACAGACTTCATTGGGAAATTGTTGAGAGTCGATCAGGATCTGACGGATGTCCTGCTAGTGACGCTAGACGTGGCAAGTTTATACACGAATATCCCACACCAGGATGGGATGAATGTCATCAGGCACCAACTTGAAAGACATCCTGTGGAGATGGGACCGCCCACGGAATTTCTCATGACGCTTATTGGTTTGATCTTGCACAAAAACTTATTCAAGTTTGAGAAGTCATTCTATTTGCAACTGATGGGAACCGCGATGGGGTCCAATATGGCCCCATCGTATGCGAATCTCTATATGGATGCCTACGAGCAAACTCACCTCCTCAACGATGCACCACACTCGGAGTGCATTCTACATTACAACAGATATATAGATATCTTCATGCTTTGGAAAGGGACAGAGCAGGATCTGTCGGAGTTTGTGGCACACATCAATGGGATACCATCCACCATCAGGTTCACAGAAAGTCATGACACAAAGGAAATCAACTATTAGGATACAGTGGTCTTTTTGGATGATGGGAAGCTCGGGACACGGGTTTTCCACAAACCAACGGATAGAAACACTCTGCTGGATGCCAGGAGACATCATCCAGCTACATTGAAAAAGGGTCTTCCATACTCACAAATGCTGAGAGCCAAGCGCATCACTAGTAATCCCTTGGAGGGGGATGCTGCGTTAGAGAAGATGGCGGATCGCTTCAGACAAAGAGGGTATGACAATGGAGAAATAGAACAAGCCCTATTAAGGCCAGAAACAAGACCAGGGTGGAGCTTTTGACACCGGTCAACAAAACACAGGGACATTGACCGTTTTAATGTTGTCTCAACATATAGTACATCCTCGAGGTTGATACAAAACAGTATCAGGGATAACTGGCACATTCTAACTAACGATAAAAAAATTGGAAAGAACTTTCAGCTGCCACCTCTTTTTTGTTATAAGAGAGGGCGTAGCGTGGGGGACATGCTTACTTCAGCAGATCCTGTGGATAAATACTCTACCAGAACGACCTGGCTCAAACAATCACCTGGAGTCTACAAATGCAAGGGTTGTGTTAATTGTCAATACCTTCTGTTAGGTAAAACCTATGCACACCCACACAGTGGTATTCCCATAAAAATCTCGCATTTCTTAAACTGCGAATCACGCTTCGTAGTGTACATTATTAGATGCCCCTGCGGACTGCACTATGTGGGGAAAACAAAAAGAATGTTGAAAAAACGAATTGCGATGCACAGGTCCTCCATCAGGAAGGCACTTTTGGAGACCACAGACCAAGATGAGTTGAAACACCAGCCAGTTGATAGGCACTTTAAAAATCTGAAACATAGCCTGGCCACGTTACGTTGCATGCCGATCGCACCGGCACATGTTTCAAACAGGGGCGGCAATAGGAACAAACTGTTATTGCAAATGGAAGCAAGACTCATATATAATCTGAATACGGTGACCCCAAAAGGGTCTTAATGAGGACCTTAATTTGGGATGTTTTCTATAATTGGCCTTTTTTATGATTGGCCTTTTATTTACTGTAGTTCTGCTGTTCCTTACTGCATGCACATGAAACGTACGGTGCGCTGCTGCTGCAGTCATTGTTTGTATTATCTTCCGGCCTGCTGTCTCAGTCTCTCTGTGTGTGACTCTGGGATATAGGGTATTGTAGGGTAGTAGTATGTACAGATATCAAACACGGCGTGACTAAATTGTTTTTAGTTTTCTTTGTGTAAATATGTATATCCCTCGTGTGTTCACATATCCCTTTCCTTTTGTGTTAGTATGGATGGTTTCTATGTTACACTGTTATGTTTTATGAGCCTTGTCCCATAGGATTGATCCAGTTTATTGATGTGCTGTAAGGGTAATTTTTTTGTTTTTTTGCTACATTACCAGGTGTTATTTATGGGAAGCATTACGCCCTTTTTTTCTCCCCATAGTTTGCTATATCATTATTTCCATTTTTTGGGTTGATTGGTGCTTTGTTGCTGCCTGTATAGACAGCCTATGGCTGTCCTTCACTCTTTCTGCATGCCCCATTGACTTTAGCTTGGGAATGGGCAGGTACGCCATTTAGTGGTCATTCTGGCAGGTAGACAGGCTGCAAGACAGACCTTACTATAGGGTAGATACATAGTAGCAGTGAATGAAGGCAGATCAGTGAGATCATTACCTTCACAGACACCCCCTCCAAGATGGCGACGGCTCATTACACACACCTGGCAGGTGATTTTTGCAGAGATTTGGATTGTAGGTAATGTGAGGCAGGTGTGTTTGTCACATGTGGTGAGGTTATATATATGCTTGTCTGTCAGTTTGTCTTTGCACCCCCTTGAGAAAGGTCCTATTCCAGGACCGAAACGTCGGATTGGGTGACTTATCTTTTCTATTCAGATGCCCAATACAGTTTTCGGTTCAGTCTTTCTTTACCGGATGATAATGTTGTGTGTATATAGATATATATATATATATATATATATATATATATATATATATATATATATATATATATATATACAGCTAAACCCCGTTATAACGCGGTCCACAACCCAAAGACCGCGTTACAACCGGGGTCGCGTTAAAATTTCACCGGCATCAGCTCTGGAGCTTCCTCATTACAAATTGAAATCTCCTCCATTTTGCCGCCTTACCAGTGCTCTCCTCTTCCTGCTGTCCACGTGCTCATATCTCTCTGCTCATCTCTCTGCCAGTCGTATGCCATTGTTTTTTTCAAACATTCAATTCAATGCTTTATTGACTACCAGACACAGACACAAACACAATTAAACATTAATATATTTTGTACAAAACACATGCAGGGATTGAACTCGGGACCTTCTGATACCAATGCCTTGCTTCTTACCTCTACACCATAGGCTTGGTGTGACAAGACAGAACCTTTTTCTGCTGCGCCCCCGTCTCTCTGCCCCCGGCTCTCGCGCCCCCCTGCCTTCCTTCACACGCGTCAGATGACGATTTAATTTAAATGCCTGGGGGAAGAGCGCGGGGCCTCTGCAACTGCCCGCGCCCCCCCAGCACAATCTCCCGCCCCCCTGGGGGTCGCGCCCCCCACTTTGCGCACCGCTGCTCTACAACACAAGGTACATGTCAATGTGAAATCTTAAGTCTATTTCTAGCTGTCTATGACATCACACAGTTCTGTGGTCTAGTGGAAGAACTCTTACCAACATATGCAAGGGTCCTGGGTTCAATTCCTGTATGAAATGGTATAATTAACTTTTTTAATAAATTATTATTTTAATTATGTTGTATAATTTAGAAATATATAATTCTTTATTATTCTTTATTAAGTAATAATTATTCATTAATCAATAATGATGTATTAATAATAATTCATTATTAATCATTCTTTATGATTAATTATGTATTATTAATAAGTATGATGATTAATTATTATTAGCAGTTAATTAACTAATTAATAATTAATTTAATTAATTTTTAATAATTATTAATTAATAATACTATTATTATTAATTATATTATGATTAATAAGTATGATTATTAATTATCATTAACAATTAATAATTTTGACTAATTAATAAGTATTACTAATACCTAATAATTATTAATACCCAATTAGTAATAATAATTATTAATACTTAATTATTAATAAAACTTATTAATACTTAATAACTATTAATAATTAGTAAGTATTAATAATTGTTGTTAATAATTAAGTATTAATAATTATTATTACTAATTGGGTGCTAATAATTATTAAGTAATTATTAATACTTAATTATTAATAACAATTATTAATACTTACTAATTATTAATAATTAGTAAGTAAGTATTAATACGTTTCATTAATAAGTATTAATAATTATTATTAAGTATTTAGTAATAATAATTAGTTAATTAACTGTTAATAATAATTAATAATCATACTTATTAATAATACATAATTAATCATAAAGAACATCATTATTGATTAATGAATAATTATTTAATAAAGAATAATAAAGAATTATATATTTATAAATTATACAACATAATTAAAATAATAATTTATTAAAAAAGTTAATTATACCATTTCATACAGGAATTGAACCCAGGACCCTTGCATATGTTGGTAAGAGTTCTTCCACTAGACCACAGAACTGTGTGATGTCATAGACAGCTAGAAATAGACTTAAGATTTCACATTGACATGTACCTTGTGTTGTAGAGGATAAATATATTTATAGGTTCTGTCTTGTCACACCAAGCCTATGGTGTAGAGGTAAGAGGCAAGGCATTGGTATCAGAAGGTCCCGAGTTCAATCCCTGCATGTGTTTTGTACAAAATGTATTAATGTTTATTTGTGTCTGTGTCTGGTAGTCAATAAAGCATTGAATTGAATGTTTGAAGAAAAAAAAAACCCCCGATGGCACACGACGGGCAGAGAGATGAGCACGTGGACAGGACAGCTGTAAGAGGAGAGAGTAAGGCGGCAAAATGGAAAATTTGAGATGCAGGTAAGCCGGCAAAATGGAGGCTTTCAATTCGGGAGCCATGCTCAGACCGCGTTATAACCGATTCGCGGTATAGCGAGGCGCGTTATAACGGGGTTTAGCTGTATGTATGTATATATATATATATATATATATATACACACACACACACACACACTGTGTTTATAGAGTAGAGTCAGATTCATCATACCAACTCTGTGGTGTAGCAGCTAGAGGATTGCTAATAGCGTATGAAGGGTCATGGGTTCAATTCCTGCATGGTATGGTATAAATAACTTATAAATAAAAAAAGTATATATACACACACACACGCAGATCAACCCCGTTATAACGTGAATCCACTTAAAACGCGAAGCGTGGGTCCCAATTTTCGTATTTATGAATACTTTACAACACGATTACTGTTATCTTAAATACTTTATTGTACAATGCATACAATTGTACATTATTTCTAACGCGATCCGCTTATAACGCGATGTGATTCTTTGGACCCCAAGCACAGCGCTATAAGGGGGTTGAGCTAGATAGATATATTTTACATATTTTTGAATATTACTTGGGTGGTGGCAGTGGATATGATAGTAATCGCGTAAAGGGTTAATATGAACCTCTTTGAAACTACCTTGTGCAGAAGAAAGGTGAGTTGGCTAAAGTAACCGTGTATATTAACCCTGGTTGCTTATCTAAGTGACGTGCTCACTAGAGTGCTGTTTGTGATCAATGGTATATTGGGGTGGATTGAGGGGAGATATTGTTCATTTAAGAAGGTGAAATGGGCCAACTAGAGAGCTGTGTATTAACCCTTGCGCCATATGCAGGTCACTTGCTCATAGCAACACATTCTTATACTCAATACATGGAGATTCCTCTTTACTGTTTGAATGAAACATGTCAACATCCTGACATGTTTATTGCACTGACAAAATATAATCAATAACTACTTGCATCTTTGATAGGAACTAAGGAAATCAATCACAATTAGTATCAATATAACCGCTAAAGTACCAATATAATTTCAATTTAGCCTGTAATTTATGTACCCTAAATGGTCTGAGCAGAAATCAACATGTAAAAGATTGACTTTCTTTTTTAATGGCCATATTAACATGCACACTAAATTCATGCAATTGACCTTCATTTTATTTTTACCTTACAAATGTTACATTTATTCAAACGTCATTATGTTGAATTTAGACTGAAATACATGCATCCTAACACAATCACATGTGGGTTGCTTCTTAGGAGAGAAAGGTTAAAACAAAAAAACTGTGGACTTGTGCCTGAGGATAGACAGTGTGTCAGTTTTCTAAAAATATAAAATAAACCCCCTTTACCATCATATGTACAGAAAGGTATTTGGAGAAATACATGAATTATTCTTTGCGAGTTCTGAAAGCTGCATGTGCTTTTTATGTTTTAAAAAGAAGATCTGATTAGTATCACTTTCAGGGGTACAAGTACTTTTCACAATAGTGAGCTAAATAAAATCTGGAAACTACAAGTAATTCAATACAGGTCAAATTTGAATAGAACGTCTTGAAAATCATTATGTACAGTATAAATAACATATTACTAGGATTATAATCTTGCTAAAATAATAGTTTTATAGATATAAATGCTACATTATGTCAGTAAATATGATAATATATGGTAACTTGTTCACATACAGAGACAGGGGTGTCTCTCTCTCTTCTCCCCCACCCTTCACTGCCCCACAATCCCTTCCGGGTTCCCGCCGCCGCACCAAAAGATGAAGGTCCGTCCTTTCAGTATAGTCCGCGATTGGCGCTTCAGGGGATTTGATTCAAATACATTATCAGTACACATTTTAATAATTTGTAACATCTCGTATACGTATCCCCCTGATGAAGCATCTACAACTTGAAACGCGTAGAGGTATCGAGGTCATCACATTTTTTATGTCAGACGCTGTGAAGGATGCCCAACATAATCCGAAGCCCACAAGGACGCTACAACCGGCATTGCGGCTGTGCTGTAGCTCCTCCGCATTCACTGGGACAGTAACTGTGACTTATCCCTTGGGTGTGTTTACATCTATACCCAGAGGGTATGAGGCCCAGCTGTATCATCACATCCCAGATGTTGGAGGGATACTTATACGAGATGTTACAAATTCTTATTTTCATGTAAGTTTTTAACTTGTTCAAATGTTATATAAAGTACCAATATTTTTCATTGATTTTGTCTATTTGTTGCACTCCACTTGGCCCTGTTGATCACGGGAAAATTACGAGTAGTAGGACGGGAGAATTACATTAGGATTGGACTGGGAGTCCTAAAGATCAGAGCACATCTTTTTCTTCACATTTTAATATTTGTCTCACTTATGACAACAAATTCATTGAAGTCCCCTTTCGCAGACAGAAGATTGACATCCCTAGATGTCATATAAAGCACAAATGTCTTTGTATTTTAATCTGGAGCTGTATTGTACAAAGCATGAGACCAGCTAATACTTTGGCATGTTGCTTTCTCAAAGGTTAAACAAGAACTCAAATATTCCCCTTCACCTCCAACCTTCATTGTCTCCAAACACAAAACATTCTGTAACTGAGCAAATAAGAAAAGGAGAGGACCAGTGGAGGCCATCATCTGCTTGCTGGGTGTATGGTCATTGGGAAGTTAAATGTGTAAGGAATCCGCTCCTGGGTTTTGCTGAAACCTTGTCCTTACAGAACCTTGCAGCTTGTAGGAAAACCTTCCCTTGTACCTGCAATCAGAATCACCTGCTTCTGCTCTTGAACTGCAGCCTGCTTCATGCTGCCTCCTGTGCAGCTCTCTCTCATTGGCTGTCTGTTCTACTTAACTCCTGCCCCGCCCACCAGGAAGTTGCTGGTCATAGACTTTCTAGTAACTGTGTTTGCCACAGCCTGTGTTGGGCCTGCCTGGTCTTCTGTCTTAGTTCTCAGTTACTGGCAGACTCCACCGCGCGGCCGCGGTTACACTGAAGCCTCAGTGTTTCTGTCCTGTCTGCAGTACCTGTTCTGTTTTCTCTCCTGCAGAGGCCTACATCGGTGCTTCCAGATACCTGCTGCATATTCTCCTTGTAGAGGCCTGCATCGTTGTTACCTGCTGCTATCTCCTGCTCCCAGTGGTCTCCACTACTCTCAGCTGTACCCGGCTAGGGGGTGCTGTTATGTGCTGACGCACTGGATCCCCTATTCTCTCCTGCAGAGGCCTACATCGGTGCTTCCGGATACCTGCTGCATATTCTCCTTGTAGAGGCCTGCATCGTTGTTACCTGCTGCTATCTCCTGCTCCCAGTGGTCTCCACTACTCTCAGCTGTACCCGGCTAGGGGGTGCTGTTATGTGCTGACGCACTGGATCCCATATTCTCTCCTGCAGAGGCCTACATCGGTGCTTCCGGATACCTGCTGCATATTCTCCTTGTAGAGGCCTGCATCGTTGTTACCTGCTGCTATCTCCTGCTCCCAGTGGTCTCCACTACTCTCAGCTGTACCCGGCTAGGGGGTGCTGTTATGTGCTGACGCACTGGATCCCCTATTCTCTCCTGCAGAGGCCTACATCGGTGCTTCCGGATACTCTCCGCATATTCTCCTTGTAGAGGCCTGCATCGTTGTTACCTGCTGCAATCTCCTCCTCCCGGTGGTCTCCACTACTCACAGCTGTACCCGGCTAGGGGGTGCTGTTCTGTGCTGACGCACCGGATCCCCTATTCTCTCCTGCAGAGGCCTGCATCGGTGCTTCCGGATACCTGCTGCATTTCTCCTTGTAGAGGCCTGCATCGTTGTTACCTGCTGCAAATCTGCTCCCTGCTGCAAATCTGCTCCCTAGCATCCTGTTGCCAAACCCCAGCATGGATATTGTTTACCCAGCCTTCTTCTATCCTGACCCCGGCTTGTCCACGGATTATCCTACCTTCTCCAGTCCCGACCCTGCTACGTACGACCACGGAATTCGCAACCCGGATCAGGCTTCGAGGTCTCAGGTCGGTGTATATCTTTCCCCACCTCAGCCCCGCGGTCCGGTCCAGGTTTGTGGTGAGCATGTCCGTTACAAAATGCCAAGTCCTAATATCTCACATATCCTGAGAAATCTCTTTCAGAGCATGCAAACCTGGGTCAACTTTTAATGTTAGAGACTCTAACGTAACCATTCTACTCTCTCCAATCCTGACCCGGCTGCCTGACCATCCGCACTCCAGATGTGGCCCCCGTGGCTGTGGCTGGCGTTTATATTCATTCCTACCTCAGTACCGGGACCCCGCCTTGTTTGTGGTGAGCACAGCGTAACAGTATCAATCCAAGAGATAATGGTAATTTTCCAAATATCCTCGCGATAAAGTGGACGATGCCTTTCTGAATATTTTTATAATACCAAAAAAAGTTGGTGTTCTCCCGAGAAATGGCTGTGTAACTCCCCAAAGGAAGATTGCATGTACTGTGAACCATGTTGGCTATTTGCGGATAGAAACAACCATTTGTACAATGACACGTGAGTTATAGGAGTGTAAGCTTGGTGGAGAATAAAAAGCAGAATCAAAGCTCATGAAAAATCTCATGTTCATATTGCATCATGCATGATTTATGGACAGAGGAAATCTAATAAGACTAGATAAAGATCTCGAAACTCCGTTATTAAAGGAAAAGTCATTTTGGTGTCAAGTACTCAAACGCATAGTAAATGTGACGCTTACGCTTGCTAGGTGCAATGACCCTTTCAGAGAAGGTTATTGAGGGAGGAAATTACAAAAGGACGTGTAAAAGGCGTTAACTTTGTCGGTTATTTAATAATTATGTATGATCCACTTCTTAAACAAATAATCGAACAACTAAAGGTTTGGTACAATATTTAAGTCCTGACATTCAAAATGAAGTAATAGACCTTCTCTCTCAGCAAGCGTAACTTAAAATTTTGAACGAGATTAAGGAGGCACCTTTCTTTTTCCATAATAATGGACACTAGGCAAGACGTATCGAAGATGGACCAAATGAGTCAAGTATTTTGCTACATTTGAATCGAAAAGGATTCAAGAGGGAAACCAAGTGAGCTAAAAATAAAGGAATCTTTTCTTGGGCTTAAGAATTTTTTTAGATCAGTCAGCTGTTGGCATTGAGAAAGAAATTATCAATTCTATCGAAAGTAAGGGGCTGGATTTATCGAAATGTCAAGGGCAAGTCTACGATGAAGCAGCGGTTATGAGTGGGGTTTATTCTGGAGTTCAAGCCAGAATTCTGGAAAAGGAGGGAAATGCACAATTTGGTAATTGTCCATCACAATTTAAATCTTGTCTTTAATGACCAGGCTCTTGGCATACTCGAAATATCCTTGTTTTACAGAAGAATGGAGAGAATTTACGTTTATTTTTGACAAAGCATCAGAAGATGCACTTTACTTGAATCTTTCATAAGCCCGGAAAAGAATTACAGTTTAAAAAGACTATGTTCAACTAGATGGACATCAAGACACGATTCACTACTTGCAATAAGATACAAATACACTGAAATACTTAAAGCTCTGTCTAAAATAATTCTCACATTCTAGTGTACCTGGTAGATCGGTTTTCATTATGTCAACTCCAACCTGAAGCTCGGACTCAGCTGCAAGTACTGCATAGTCTCCATGGTGTGAAACATTAAAGTTAAAGTTTGGCTGTTGAGCAGGAATGCCATCCGCAAGAAATGGTTTTCCTTTTGCTGTCCTTTGCAAAAGTATTTTATTCCATGGTATCTGAAGCTTTTCTGCGATTAATTTCCTTATCAAAAGACGTCCCACCTAGCATGAAAAAAGGAGAGCGTCGTATTATTTGTGTTGCACAGATTGAAAACTAAAGCATTTGTTTTATGCTTAAAATAATGTGTTCAGCCCACCTAAATATAACTTTTTCTAAAGTACTAAAGGCAAAAATATAAACTAGGTATCGATACACAGCAGTGTAAAAAAAAGATTTATATTTGCATAATTACGTGGGTAAAGCAAACAATACTATAAGGCATCTGAACAAATGTGTGCTCTTAAATATGCACTGCATGATGGATGTTTTCTTTACTGAACATAACCTTATTACATCTGATTAACAAATGTTTTGCAGCAGTATGATCCTGGTCCTTGTCACTGGAAAAGTAAATCTCTTCCATTTAAACAGCTACAATGGATGAAATGCCATGAAATGGCATGCTATTCTGACAGTCACAGAGGCCTTCCATGTTCCAGCATCATGTCCCTGGTCTGCCCTCTTACCGAGGGAGGATTCCACAGTATCTCCAATAGAGGCAAGCAAAATGCCCATGATGTTGGTTCAATCTCAAAAGGACACCAGGATGCCGCTCAATATGACATTTGCCCAATATCATTGAGCTCTCAAAGTGTTATAAAGAGAACAAGTAGGTGTTATGAGTACTTTTACCTTATTACAACTACAATACAGGATGCTTAATAGCAGTTTCCACTTTTGGCATGTAAAATGAAAGGCCATAGAAAACGAAAAGTTGCTACAATACTTCTATCATCAGAAAATTCCTGTTTCGCTTTATTAACCCAAATTCATTGCAACTCCCTGGCAGCAAAGGGGTTAAAATCCAGACCAACATGGGTACATATCTCTTTTTCAAAATCATTAAATTAAAAAAGCAAACGCCTCAAAAATTATTTTACCTACCATAACCCCTCAACAGATATTGTAAAACGTCTTTTTATGATCATTGCCTGGCTTGTGTAAACCAAGTAATCTAAATAACTAATGTAAAATGACAATATTTGACAAAATTCTGCTATAAATCCCAAATTCTGGGATACTAAATCAGGCTCTGATTATGGAGATAAGTAGCAAGGGGGGTGAACAAAGGGGGGCTGACTAAACCAGAGACTGGAGGCAGTGTACAAACAGAAACAAGAAAGGAGGTGGTTTGGGAGAAAAGTCTCTACAGTATGCAGAGAAAAAACATGTAGGCTAGATTTCGTAAAGGTCATTAAAGCATCCCCTTTATAAAAACAATATCCCACCCCCCTGGTGGAACTCATAGGGTCTCCGGAGTTGAACTGCTTCCGAAATACTTACCTCCTTAGGTACTGCTGGTAGTTCCTGCATTAAACAGTCATATTGCATACCCAGCCGGGCTGCTACCAGCATGACCTACAGAGGTATCTCTGGAAGTTGGTCACCAGACCTGAAACAAATGGGATGCAGCTCTGGAGACACCCTGCTTCCCACCCAATACATATAAAAAATTTAAAAAATAGGCATAAATGAACTTTTAAATGAAAAAAAGTGTGACGAGTGTTCACTAAAGCCATATCGGCAGCAGTGATAACAGGCTTTTTATTGCCGTGATATGTCAGCAATACTTAACGTGACATACAGATGTAGCAAACATTAAGGTTCCCGGCATCGGGGTAAGCTGTGGATCTGGACACATGGAACCCCCACAGCAAACACTATCTCCAGCACCGTGAACTTTTGCTTTTTCAGCCGTGGCACCAGAAAACAGTATCGCTACATCTGAAGGCAAATGAGCTTGCAAATTAGTAATTAAAGCCCAATTACTCATTCACATGCTATTAACTAAACTTCCAATACCTGCCGATATCAAACTACCACCAAAACATATTTGCCTATAGGGGTGTTATGCTTTTTGTGTAAGTTAACTGATTTGGGCCCAGATCTACAGAGGTACCTTAGTAACTTAACAAGGCATTAACCTCGGTTAATAAGCACAAGAAGCACTCACCATAACAACACACAAAAGGTGAGAGCGCAAAGAGAGACAAAGTGACTTGAATACCACCCTAAACTGTCCTTTAAACACGTCGATAGAAACCTGTGCTCAGAAGTTAACACACCCGAGATAACTGGGAGATATGTAAAGAAGGCTGGGTTACCGCGTTGATACTTTCTTCCATGTGGTGAAAAAAAAAAAGGGAGGGAGTAGGTAGTTTGATACCTTTTATTGGACCAACAAATCATTGGTATGTTACAAGCTTTTGAACCTCTCTGGGTTTATAATCACGTATGGAAAAAACATGGAAACATAGGATATTGTATACAGTTTGGTGGAGAGATATCTAGTTACAATGGATATGGGGGGAAGTGAGATGTTATGGTAACGATACTGGTAGGCCGGTGTGAAAGTTAACGGAGAAGGCCACATTCTATTGTAATGTACAGTAAAAGGAACCTGTTCAATCAGGAGACAAGAGCAAGATGTGGAATAGAAACAGAGCGTGTGTGTGTGTACACATACAGTATATATCATTCATAACCATCATCTGCAGCCCTTATCGATCCACTGCTGGATGAAGGTCTCCCTGAAGATCTTCCAGGTACTGTGATTACAAACCTTTCATCTCCACATTGCTCAAATTATTATTTCATTTTATCGTCCCATTTATTTTTAGTTGTCTTTTTTAATTTCTCTTAAAATCCAGTCAAGTACAGGCATACCCCGTTTTACATACACCCGCTTTACGTACACTCACAAGTACGTACATTTTTTTTTTGTTGCACCTTACCCGTGTACGTACACGTGCTTCGCGAGTACGGACACCAGGGGGCAGCGTGCGCACCTCAACACTCCTGCAACCTCCTTCATGCTTGTCTTCATTATGGAGCGCTCGATCTCCCTGTTCCCTCTGCCCTCCCATCTGTGTCCGTTCCCCCTCCCATCTGTGTCCTTTCCCCCTCCCATCTGTGTCCGTCCCCCGTGACTCTGCTTCCTCCTTCTCCCCCCTCAGAGCTCTGTGAAGCTTTGCATGTGATGTGAATTACAGACTACAGTGTGAGGGGGAGAAGATCTTCTGCTGCAGTGTGTGTGTGTGTGTGTGTGTGTGTGTGTGTGTCTGAGTGACTGTGTGTGTGACTGTGTGTGACTGAGTGACAGTGTGTGACTGAGTAACTGTGTGACTGAGTGTGTAACTGAGTGACTGTGTGTGTGACTGAGTGACTTAGCGTGTGACTGAGTGACTTAGCGTGTGACTGAGTGACAGTGTGTGACTGAGTGACTGAGTGTGTGACTGAGTGTGTGACTGACAGAGAGAGAGACAGAGAGACTGAGTGAGAGACAGAGAGACTGAGAGAGAGAGAGACAGAGAGAGAGAGAGAGAGACTGAGTGAGAGACTGAGTGAGAGAGAGAGACTGAGTGAGTGAGAGAGACTACGAAAAGGAGAGCTGCTATACAGCACTGTCCCGCGTGCGCGCCTCTCACCTCCTTGCTTGCTCCCATTAATTTTATTTGAATAAAGCCTACTGTATTTATTTTGGTTACAAATGCATTATTTACACCAGTTATGCACATATATGATGTTTGCAGTACAGTACGTGCATTGTAAAGTGGGAAAAAGGCAGTGCTTCACTTTAAGTACATTTTCACTTTACATACATGCTCCGGTCCCATTGTGTATGTTAAAGCGGGGTATGCCTGTATCATCTTTGTCCAAAAATGGTAATTTAGTCCGGCCCACTGTCAATTAATAATTTATTTACCCTTGTGATGAAGCCAGACTTTTGTTTGGTTTCTAACCCATTCATTATTTTTTTCCCTCTCACTTTGGTTAATACCCAACATACATATCTCCATACTTCTGAGTTGTCTGAAGCTTGAGAAATATCTTTGCATTTAGGATACAAGTTTCACATACACATACAGACTTAAATCATTTGAATATACCTTGCATGTCCAAATTAGCAATTTTCCCAGGTATCTCAGGTGTGTTCAGTTTTGTGCACAGGTATCTCTCTACATTTTGTATAAAGGAGTGTTTGGGGACAGGCCGTTATTTGACGCTAACGCTGCCATTGTTTTTGCTCGGAATTACTGTAGCTTTGTAGATATGCATGGTCAGGGAAAACAATGCCATTACTGATTTTGATAAGGGCCCGTTATGAGCCCTGAGTTAACAGACCTCTGTGGATCGGTGTCTGAGGACATGCCTTTGCAATGCAAAGGGGTTATAATTTTCTGCTATAGGGTTTAAGAAATATTATTATATAGCATAATATCCTATGGAAGAAAAGTGTGATACAGTAACTCATACACCCCTGCACAACTGCTTTGCTACACTAATTAATGCAGGTTTCTAGGAGTTATTGCATATTTATATCACTGTAAAAAGCACTGTTAACGCATTATCACGTATGCAGCTATTCCTACCCATTTATGAATAATTAACAAATACAGCGATAATTCTTAAAAAAAAAAAAAAACACTACACACATTGCAGCGATCTTATTTCTTAATAATAAAATATTTTACATTTTAACATCGCTCTATCGACCTTTAGTAATTCTAGCCCATATATATATGGGGCTTCTTCAATAAGCTCATAAATGCCCATCAAATTGCATGCAACTCCCATGCGATTGGCCACTTGGTAGCAGACTTAATAAGCCCCATACACTGGCAACTCACAGCCAGGACACTTTTAGTTTAGACATTCATACTGTTGGACAATCTTAAAAGAATGTCATCTTATTCGTTTAAAAAAATAAAATAAAAAAAAAAACACAAAAGGCACACAAACTTAAGCACTGCGTGAATAAAGTAGTAAGCCTGGCACTGGATTGTACAGTTCTCTTTGCCCTTAGTTTAACTACTGTAACAAATGATTTTTTGAGTCCTGCCATTAGCAGACGAGATGTGAACACATTGGACACCCACACCAAGCAACGCTGAAATTGAAATAATCAGATATCCACACTGGAAGAAATATAAGGGAGATAGCAGTGCAGCAATCCAGCTCTGTATCTTTAGCGAACATGGCCATGCCTTCCATTTCTAGGAGCACTTTGTAACCAGAAACAGTGATGTAATTTACATTCTCATTATTTCACGTGTACTTTAACCAATTTTCTTCCAGAAAAGCTGCAAATCCTCTGACAGCAAGTAAAAATAAATAAATAAATAAAAAAACATATATATTACTCGTGTCCTCTAAAATGCGCAGGTGGCTGTTTTGTAGTAGTGCCCTACTAGCCATGCACTAATTTAATTCAGGCTGTGCTGAAAAATCTGTGTAATATGGCAGGCATAAGCTTATAGGGTTGCATGTTAAAACGGATTTGAAGCAATGGATGTGTGCTCATTCGCATTTCATTTCCCAGAATCCATAGCTGCAGTGGAAGCATTGTATGCTAGAACAGCGGTGCGCAAACTGGGGGGCGCGGGGTTTACAGAGGCCCTGCACGCTTCCCGTAGGCACTTACATTAAGTGCCGGGGAAGCGCCGAAGGCCTCTGTAAACCTTACTTACCGTGGTTCAGCTGACATCTGGAAACACGTCGCCATGGCAACGCGGTGTGACACGTCGCGTTGCTATGGCAACGTGACATCATGACGCACAGACGCCAGGAACCACGGTGAGGAGGCAGGGAGGGGGGCGCACGGAGAGCAGGACAGCCGGCAGAGGGTCGCAGGGGAAAAATATTGCGCTCCCCTGTGCTAGAAGATAATGGTGAACAACTGGGTTGCAGACCTAAGACATGTGAACATGCTCACAAGTGATATTTTAATTGGCTATTTTTGTAACTGTTAAATATGGTTTCCCAAACCAGCGACATTTGTGTTAATTACGGTTATCTGCTCTACGTTTAGCCTCTTCACTGTAACCAGCAAAACATTGTTCAGCAATAGGTGTATATACCATGGCAGCCTTGGCATCACGGGTAAGCACAAACTGCCCGATGCGGTGCTTCTCTTCTGGCTGCACACACCGTGCACACAGGAGCCACTCCACACGACTGGGAGACCAAATCCCACAGGGAAATGCCCATCGTACACTCTCCATGGACAAGAGCTTCCAGGCAGCTGCAGTTACACACAGCATCTGCAGTGCTATTGTTTGAGGACACTGGATGTGTGAAGAGGGAGGAAAACTGTTCTCATGTCAAACTAACTACTTAATTAGCATCTCCCCCTCCCTCCTGAGGCTAATCTCATTCTTCACACATAACCTGATCACATCCTCCCCATCCCTTGCCACACAGATAAGGGAGAGACTATTTACCCAGTGAGCCTGGTAAATAAGACACATTACTTAGCAGCAGAATAAGACTTGCTCAGTCTAACCCTAATGTGCCACCCTACTCCTTCCTCTAACCAGTCCTAATAACCGGGGAGAAAAGCATTGCCCCTAAATAACAGAGGGAGGGAGTTGTCAATATAAAGGTACAGTATACAGACTCAGATCAACTCCTTTCCATGTCAGCCTGACCTGTTCTCCTGCCCCCTTCAACCATTAACCACCTCTGCATAACCCTCCCTACCTTGCTTCCCTATTACAGTAAGCACTACAACTGGCTGTGCCTACACCAGTAAACTAGTGCAATCCAGCACCACGATGCAGCTGCATTGTCGCTAATAGAAATGCACAGCTCGAGCTGAAACCTATGGGCAGCCAGTGAAACACGTGCTGCTATTGGTTCCAGTGTGTCATGCGGTAGGATGTATCTTTTTTTTTTTTTTATTCACAAAAGCTTTATGAATGTGTTAGCAGAGTGATACAAATTTAGTGTTATTATCTCAATCTCCACCAGTATTTCTCTATCTTTGTATGCACTTCTTTCATTAAAACTGTATTCTACTGCAAAGGTGATGGTAATGCAAGATAAAAGAGTGCAATAAAAAGGCATGCAAGCGATGATTAATATAGGCAAATCCATGAGGAAGAAACTATAATAGCTTTAGGAAATAATAAGAGTTAGAAAGTGACTTGTAATTAATTATAGGTGCTTCACTTTGCAAATATCCAAAGGTGATTGGTGAAGGCGCTTAAACACACAAGTGACTATAAGGTTGCAAACATAGTCAGTTCTCCCGCGCCATGGTACGTGCGCCGTCCGGGGGCGTGCCAGTGATGTCACGGAGTTGGTTCGCCCTCATTGGGCGAACCGCTCACGTGACCAGCCTGCCGCGCCAAGAAATCAGTTTCAACTGATTTCTTGCGCAACGCACGCCCACTTCCACGCATGCCGCATAGACGCAAACACTGCCTTTAGGCAGTCTGTTTGCTCAGCGTGCGGACGCGTCCGCGCGGTCTGCCATACCATGGACGCAGCCTAAACAGTGATATTAGTGATTTAAGTGTAGCCCTTTTTGTGAACCGGCCGACCCACCCAATCCCACATTGGCCCCTCGTGGTCTAACCGGTCCCTTTCCCTGTAACACACCTGCTCTAAGGGACTACTGGTACTGCATAACCTGTGTGGCTCCAGGAGATCTGAGCCTCCGCTAGCTGGGAGCCTGGGGAAAAACCCTTACCCTTACTTGGTGCAGCGCCTCCACTTACCCAGGATCCCCCATGAGGAAAGATAGCCCTGAGTAAGAAATACAATGACACTCGTATACGATAAAACAATAACTAACACTTTACTTAACACACACATATAACTCATTACATAACATCACATAACATAACCTGATGCTCTACCCGCATCACCTCAACCCAATGTCTGGTGTTCCCCAACCAAGTGTCCTGTGATCACCCCACACCCAATGTCTCGTAACTCCTACGGAGGTCGTGGGTGACTGCGCAGTCACTATGTTAAGCTAGGGCCCAGTTGGTGCACTTTATAATATTGAAGATACCTTCCGAGCACTCCGATGCTCGGGACCGCAACTCTCTTCTAAAAGGGTCAGACGTCCGTCTGATCCTTTCCAGGTACTCTGCCGGTGGACCCCAACGAGGGTCCCACCGCTCAACGGGAACTGCAACCGGACCACGGCAACACCAACCGCGTGGGAACAGCAACCGCCGCTATCCCTATCACTAACCACTGCTAGAGCGACAGCAACCCTAACCTAGGGCCTGTCCCTGAGGAACCGCAACCTGGGATGGCTTGGGGAAAACTCCTAGGGCCTGTGGACAATAACCGCCCCCCTTCCCCTAGCTACCCAGTCTCAACTGTATCTGCTAATCCTAGCAGCCTAACACACCTGCAGCCAACACTGTCAGCCTGCAGGGATTCACACCGTGCACACACACTGCACGCACTGCGCACAGCACATGCAGCGACACACACCCAGACAGCTGCAATCACACACAGCCACCTGGATCCCGCAGCAATCCCACTGCTAGCACACTGTGCCTATTTGACAGTGCCCACAGCACTCTCCGCTGTGGCACTACCAAACCAGCACTTCCCACACTCAAGGGTCACCTCCCTAGCTAAGGCGTCCCTCCTCAGTCTAAGGCGTCCCTCTTCAGTTACCCCCTACCCTTACCCGGGAATTGGGGCCTGCCTGGGGATCTAGGGAGAACCCTTACCTGATGCAGGAGCCACGAGCTCCCTGCACCCTTCCTACTCCTTCCTCTGCTCCTTCCTGACTGCTGTTGCAAAGCCCGGGAAATGTATCTCTTTTCCCGGGCTGAGCTTCCTTCAGCCCTATTGGCCACTAGGGAGCACCTGACCTCTGCCTCCCTAAGCCTCCTGGGAATTGTAGTTCCCAGGGGGCTGTCTATGTATTGGGGCCGCGTGCGCGCTTCCCTCGCGCATGCGCGAACCCCTAATGGCCGCCTCACTCTCTCTCCTACCTTCCCTACTCTCGCGCGATCTCTCCCTGCACTGGGGAACCCATCGCGCGCTTTTGCCCTACTGCGCATGCGCGAACTAACGCGCAATGGCGGCGCACTCTCTCCTAGCCGCCGAGCCGGTGGCAACGCGATCGCGGCCCTAGCGACGGCCCGATCGCGTCCCCGGCAACCAGCCTGCACCGCTCCCTGCAATGGCCCCCACCCTCGCGTTCTCCCGGCGGGTCCACCGCTGCCTCCGGCGGCACCCACGACCACCCGGTAAGCGCGGAGGGAGGTCAGGGAGCCAAATTTTACCTCGGGGCTACATAAGTGAATATAAACTTTAAATGTGCAGTAACAAAAATAAATACTGCATGTGAAAAAAGAGGTATAAAATAATACGTAGAGCATAATATAAAATGTCAAGAAGTTATCTTGGTATTTAGCAAAATCTCAGGACCTCTAGTGGGAATTTGCTTGAATTCCTTTTAGCAAACACCTTTTTCCAAAATCCAGAGGGAGCGTATCTACAGATCACCCAAAAAAGAAGAAATATATGTAGCCAGGTTCCCCCTGCCTGCCAAGCCCCCCTCACCTTCCTGGCGATCGCGGGTGCCGCCGAGCCCAATGGCGGTCCCGTCGGCCGATCGGAAGTGTGGGGGCGGTCAGAGTTTTGCTCGGGGGGTCAACGTGGACGCGTGCGGCCGGTTGTCAGGGCCGCGATCGCGTCGTTGGGGCTACCGAAGCAGGGCGGCGAGGGCACCGCCAGCTTCTAGTGTTTGCGCATGCGCAGTGCGGATCTTGGTGCGGTGGCCAGCCAGGGACAGGCTCTTGGAAGGGACTACAAGTCCCATGAGCCTCAGCTGCGCCCCACGTGATGCCAGGGAGCCAATAGGGCTGAAGTATTGCCCTGCAGGCAAGAAAAAGATACATTTCGCGGGTTTGCAGCTACGCAGTTAGTCAGGACCAGGACAAGCTAGGGGAAGGAGGTGAGTGCAGGGGTGAGTGACCCACTGCATTAGGCCAGCAGCCCCCTAGGTCCCAGTTAGGTCCTGAGACACTGTTTAGCTTGTGGTGCTATAGGGACAGGCACTAGATAGGGACACTGCCCCATTAGCTATTTGGATAGTCAGGGACACAGCGCTAAAGCCGTGCAGCCCTGCGAGGTGGGTTCTGGGCGCGGAACGCCACCAAAGACCCTGAGACTAAGGTGATATTATCCACGCTGGAATTCACCCAACGCGGTGTGGAGGACGACGTCGGATCGGGCGAAATCCCTGACGTAGTCTGCGGAACCCAGGGTGGGAGCCCCGGGCAGGTATCAATCTTCAAGTGCACCAACAATCTTACATTATACTCACACGGTACCGGTGGCTGCGCAGTCACACATATCATCTCACCTAAAGAGTGCGGGACATATTGTGTGGGGTTATTGGACACGGGGTGGGATCACCCAGTGTAGGTGGGAGCGTCCTGCTAGTGTCTCCTCCTGAGGGGGACACCTGTTATACATGAATACGTATTGCAACAGTAAAGTCATTGGTTATTTTACATACAGTGTGTTGAGTGAGATATATATATTTGTTCTGCGAGGAACCACTCCTCCTCTGGCGGGAGCCATCGCAGGTAGAGGCGTTGCACCACAAGATTGTGCTATATGTATGTACCCCAGGTTCCCCGTGGCGGAAGCTCAGCCCTCCTGTGAGCCAACAGGTAATGCACCACACCTATGGTAACACCGTATGTTTCTCCGCACCCACAGTATAATCTGCGATTGGGGGGGAAAAAACCCGTTACATTTGGAGGCGCTGCTGAGATAAGTCCTGGGGTGCCCTACGCAGTAGTTAACGTAGTATCCTATCAGTCAGCATGTCTGCGCTCACGCCCAAACAAGTGGCCGACTGGGCCGAAAAACTGGGAGAGCTCCTGCGACACGTAGTCGCCGTAGACGGGGTACCTGCCGATGTATCCATGTTTACTGTCTGCAGCGCAGTAAGGACATTACCTGGTCTGGCGGGCGCCCGCCTCATCAGCAAGCACTACAACATTGACCGGCAAGAGAACACTCTATTGCTGGCCACCGAACAAGCTATACCCCCTGATAGAGGCCCACGAGTAGTGTATCTACCAGAGACTTTACCGCAAGGGTGCCCTCTAATTTACCCTGGAACCGTTTCCAGTCACGTAACTTCCCTTACCAGACATGCGGGTTGGGAAGATAAAGAAATGGCCGCCAGTACTCCTATCAGATCAGACATATCTCTACCCCGAGTGACCTTCTCTTCTGATGCTAGGCAAGGGGCCACCAGCTGGGCCGGTAGCCCTCCAACATCACCGGTCCCTAACCGGTTAGTGAACAGCTTCACCCCAACCCCTAACAGTCAGGGAGCGGGGATCGCAAGTTCCTCAGACAGTGGCGGCTCCATGCTAGGAGTGACATTCCTGCAGCTTGTGGAAGCGATAACTACGTCCGCCCAAGCTCAAAATTACAGGAAGTTGAAGGCGTTTTCAGGAATGGTTCCTGTCCCCGCCGGTGAGGAAAGCATTGAGTCTTGGAAGGAACACACCCTCAAGGTGATCGATGAATGGCCCTGCTCTGAAACGGTCAGATGTCAGAGAATCCTGGAAAGCCTCCGACCCCCAGCAGCCACCATGGTCAGTGCACAGCGCGACCAAGACCCTGATCTCTCTGCTCATCAGATGGTAGACTTGTTAGTCCGGATCTATGGCAAAGATGAAGAGGAGAGTGAGCTGTGGTTCAAATATTACGGTCTGCGACAGAAGGAGAAGGAAGATCTGTCAGACTTCCTTCAACGAATCCAGCTGGTCCTGTGGAAATTGCGAACTTGCGGCCTCATCCTAGCTTCAGAGATGGACGAATACCGGCGCAAGCAGTTCCTCCGAGGGGCCATTCCCACTCATCACATAGTGATCATGACCAGGTACTCACTAATGGAGGGGCCTCCCCCTACCTTTATGGACATTTTGGGGATCGTCAAAGGGCATGAAGCCTATACCAAGCTGCATACAGGCACCAAGGTCAAAGATCCAGCCTGTGAGTCTCCGCTCGCCGGATCAAGAAACCTGTCAAATAGGAAGAGGAGTCACCCAAGTCGCCCTCAGCGAAAGGCCGGACTTCGGGGAGATCCTCTCTCACTTACCCAAGACGACGGGATCCTACAGATATCGTCTGCTATGGCTGTGGACAGAAAGGCAATTTCTCCAGAGAGTGCCCTGATGGAGTCACCCAAGAAAAGAAACCGCCCAGTAAAGGAAGCCCGGCTAGGTCCATGATCTGTCGGATACAGACCACAGAAGCCAAGACATCTGAGGCCACCCCTGCGCCACCCGAAGCTCCTACTGACCTAAGCCCAGACGATGGAATTCCGTCCGGAGATGGGTACTGTCAGGTAGGCCCCTCTGCAATCGTGCGTGTGGTAGTAGAAGGAGTCTATGCTTCTGTGTTACTGGACACCGGGTCCCAAGTGACCATAATCTACCGACCATTCTACGATCAACACCTTAAGCACTGTCCCCTGCGGTCGGCGGAACATATGAAGGTGAGGGGGTTGAGCAATGAAGATTACCCCATCGATGGGGTTGTGAGAATTCAACTGGATATACTCCAATTGAATACCGGCAAGAAACATCCCATGCATGTGGCGGCAATGGTATGCCCGAAGCCTCAAGGACAGTGTCAGTACCCGGTCATCTTGGGAACGAATACGGATATAATGCGAGCCGTAATCAGAGCCTACCTGAAGGAGACCAATGAATTGCCACTGGCCAATCCACTCCTTGACCCTGTACTGAGAGAGGAGTGCAACAGAGTATATGTTTTAGAGCGTCACGGGGACCTCTACAATCGTCAACGCGGACTGACGACCATTTTACCCGGGGGAGTGCAACGCATGGCCGTCTGGTGCTGTTATCCGAATCGAGATGAGACCGATTATCTGTTCTCTCTGGAGAGTTCCCCTGAGGAAGAAACCCAGAGAGGGTATAGGGTAATACCCGAAGTGAGAGAGTGGACGACCAGAATTCCTCGACGAACCTACGAGTATGTTCAAAATATCTCTCCATTTCCGATGGACATTGATGTAGGACAAAATCTGGGCAGCATATATCCCGTCAGCCCGGTAGAAATAGTGCCCCAGGTGAACGCGGATGCAGTGGGTGAGCAGTTAGTCGATCTGGACTTCAACTTCGGAGACTCGACGCTGCCAACTGAGTGGAAGGATCGACTGACGGTCAAGCTGAATGAGAGAAGGACGGTATTTTCCACCAGCGAGATGGATGTGGGCCGCAGTCGCAGCGCCCAACACACCATTAGGTTGAGTGACGCCACTCCGTTCCGTGAACGCTCACGTCGCATCGCTCCCAGGGATTTGGACGATGTAAGGAATGTCCTGAAGGAAATGGAGACCGCTGGGATATTGACGGAGTCTCAGAGTCCTTATACATCACCCATAGTGGTGGTAAGGAAGAAGAATGGATCTGTAAGATTGTGCGTCGATTATCGAACTCTGAATAATCGTACGGTGCCCGATCAATACAACCTTCCTCGCATTGAAGAAATCCTGAATGCTCTAACCGGGAGCCAATGGTTTAGTGTGCTCGACTTGCGATCTGGGTACTACCAGGTACCTATGAGTGAAGAAGACCAGGAAAAGACAGCCTTCGTCTGCCCCCTGGGCTTCTACCAATTTACTCGTATGCCCCAAGGTATATGTGGAGCTCCTGCTACCTTCCAGCGACTGATGGAGAAGACAATCGGGGACATGAACCCTCGGGAGTGTCTTGTCTACCTGGACGACATCATTGTCTTCGGGAAGACCCTGGAGGAGCACGAAGAGAGGCTGTTGAAGGTGATAGACCGTCTTGGAAAAGAAGGATTGAAGTTATCCCTCGACAGGTGTCGGTTTTGTCACACCTCGGTGACCTACGTGGGACACATCGTGTCTGCTCAAGGAATTGCTACTGATTCAGCCAAGATGGAAGTGGAAGTGAACTGGCCGCGTCCCGAGAATGTCACAGAACTGCGATCATTCCTGGGGTTCTGTGGGTATTACCGTCGCTTCGTGGAAGGGTACTCTAGTCGAGCTAAACCCCTGAACAATCTGCTGAAGATATACCCCGAAGATACCGGAAGGAAGCCCACGTCGGCCCGTCAACCGTTTGGCGATAAATGGGCGCCCGAGTGTGAACGGGCCTTCCTGAACTTGAAGAAAAGCCTGACTGAAGCACCAGTGCTTGCGTATGCTGATCCAGAACAACCATACGTTCTGCATGTGGATGCCAGTCTCAATGGACTGGGCGCTGTCCTGCATCAAAAGCACCCCGAGGGTCTTCGGCCTGTAGCCTACATCAGCTGCAGTCTGACACCCAGTGAACAGAAATACCCTGTACACAAGCTAGAGTTCCTGGCTCTCAAATTGGCGATCACAGAGAAACTTCATGATTACCTCTATGGTGTTACGTTTGAGGTAAGGACGGTAACAATCCCCTCACGTACATAAATACTTCCGCCAAGTTGGATGCAGCAGGGCACCGATGGCTGGCAACCCTATGTAACTACAGATTCTTTCTGAAGTACAAGCCGGGGCCTTTGAACATTGGAGCTGACGCTCTATCACGACGACCAGGATTAAGTGCTACTCCCGATGATGATGAATGGGAAGAGATCCCTGGGCCTGGGATGCGAGCAATGTGTAGCCTAGCCGCCGTCATCAATGATCAAGTGGCCTTCTCCGAACTACGAGTTGCAGATTCGTTAGGATGCCAGTCGCAGGCTATTCCCGCCACTTACTGCGATCCCAAGGGAATGAACATCACCCATGACAAAGTCATGAGATGGAAAGACTTAGTGGACTATCAAATAAGAGATCCGGTAATCGGCATCATTCGGCGAGCTGTGCAAAGATAGAATCCAGCTCTACTGAAGAGTGCTCCCAGAGACCTGATCGCATTGCTAATACGTGAGGTGGACAAGTTTGAGATAGACAATTGCTTGCTCTATAGGGTAGTCCCATATCACAATCACACTGATAGGCGACAACTGGTTCTACCCCAAAACTTGAGATATATGGTGTTAAAGTCTCTACATGATGAACATGGGCACCTCGGTGTAGAGTAGACTTTTGGGTTAGTCTGAGACCGGTTCTTCTGGCCCAAGATGCGGGAAGCGGTGGAACAGCACTGCCCCCGTTGTTCACAGTGCGTCCAACGCAAGACGTTGCCTACCAGAGCAGCACCCATGGCCCATCTCAAGAGTTCTGGTCCAATGGACCTGGTGTGTATGGACTTTTTGTGTATTGAACCCGATACCCGCGGAATCTGTAACGTACTGGTCATCACGGACCATTACACCCGGTATGCTCAGGCCTTCCCCACAAAAGACCAAAAGGCCATCACAGTTGCAAAAATACTATGGGAGAAGTTCTTCGTTCATTACGGTCTTCCAAACCGACTTCACTCCGACCAAGGGCGAGATTTTGAGAGCACTCTGATCCGAGAATTACTCAAAATGCTGAACATCGCCAAATCCCGGACGACTCCGTACCACCCCGAAGGAGATGCTTTGCCTGAATGATTCAACAGAACCTTGTTGGACATGCTCGGAACCCTGAAGGGTGCGCAGAAAACGGAATGGAGTCGACATGTAGAAGCATTGGTACATGCGTACAATTGTACTCGCCATGAATCCACTGGATTCTCCCCATACTTCCTCATGTTTGGGCGGGAAGCAAGACTCCCAGTAGATGTGCGTCTTCGAGTATCAACGGATGGGATACACAATGCTACCCATTTCAAGTATGTGCAAAGGCTAAAGGACAGTTTGCAGCAAGCATATCAACAGGCTGAGGAGTCTAGAGCTAAACTGAATGCTGGCAATAAGAGACGCTATGACAATAAAGTCAAGTATCGGGAGCTACGTCCTGGGGACGCTGTGTTGCTTCGTAATCTGGGAGTCCCCGGAAAACATAAACTGGCGGACCGGTGGAGAGACGGTGTATATGAAGTAGGGTCACAGATGCCCGGCCTCCCGGTCTATCGCATCAAAGACACTGACGGCTGGGTAAAGGTTTGGCATCGTAACCACCTTCTCCCCATTCCACAAGTAGGAGACGAAGAAGCAGAGATACTGGCCACACCGCTCAACGGTGAGTCCAACTTAGCAGAGATGGGTCAAGAGACAGTAAATAACGAAACCCGCTCTGAAACTCCTGAAGACCCTATGGAAGGACCCTCTCAAAGGGACTATTCCACAGAAGGGGCATCTCCCGGAGGAGCTACGGGTAAAGGGCCCTGTAGGCCAACGCCTACTAAGGTGGCACCAACAGGCCAGCCTTTGGATCCGCAGAGCCTGTGCTTTTTGCCTAACAGAGACTGTTCAGAGACATTTCTCCCCTCAAAGGAAGAGGCTGAGCCTCAGGACTGTACTTATTACTCCCCAGAGGGAGTTGCTGAAGAACAGCTCCGTAGGAGCCAAAGAGTCAGGTACCCTCCAAATCGGTTAACCTATGATCAAATTGGGGCACCCCATTATGAGGCTCAGCAGTGGTCTTGCAGCAGAATACAGTCTGTCATTGTGATGTTCACTGAGATGTGCAATCTGATCTAGAGATGATAAGTTTAGAGCGCATTGATTGTTACATTTTTATTATATAACGATGTTGTGCCATTTTCATTATATAACTTTTGTACATAGTTATAATGAGTTGTGTCCCAAGCGAGGACATTCAAATCCAGAGGGAGCGTATCTACAGATCACCCAAAAAAGAAGAAATATATGTAGCCAGGTACCCCCTGCCTGCCAAGCCCCCCTCACCTTCCTGGCGATCGCGGGTGCCGCCGAGCCCAATGGCGGTCCCGTCGGCCGATCGGAAGTGTGGGGGCGGTCAGAGTCCTGCTCGGGGGGTTGCCGTGGACGCGTGCGGCCGGTTGTCAGGGCCGCGATCGCGTCGTTAGGGCTCCCGGCGCTCCCGAAGCAGGGCGGCGAGGGCGCCTTCTTCTACTGTTTGCGCATGCGCAGTGCGGATCTTGGTGCGGGGCCAGCCAGGGACATTGCGCATGCGCAGTGATAGCGCGCGAACCCTAGCCTACCAGGGACAGGCTCTTGGAAGGGACTACAAGTCCCATGAGCCTCAGCTGCGCCCCACGTGATGCCAGGGAGCCAATAGGGCTGAAGTATTGCCCTGCAGGCAAGAAAAAGATACATTTCGCGGGTTTGCAGCTATGCAGTTAGTCAGGACCAGGACAAGCTAGGGAAAGGAGGTGAGTGCAGGGGTGAGTGACCCACTGCATTAGGCCAGCAACCCCTAGGTCACAGTTAGGTCCTGAGACACTGTTTAGCTTGTGGTGCTAGAGGGACAGGCCCTAGATAGGGACACTGCCCCATTAGCTATTTGGATAGTCAGGGACACAGCGCTGAAGCCGTGCAGCCCTGCGAGGTGGGTTCTAGGCGCGGAACGCCACCAAAGACCCTGAAACTAAGGTGATATTATCCATGCTGGAATTCACCCAACGCGGTGTGGAGGACGACGTCGGATCGGGCGAAATCCCTGACGTAGTCTGCGGAACCCGGGGTGGAAGCCCCGGGCAGGTATCAATCTTCAAGTGCACCAACAATCCTATATTATACTCACACGGTACCGGTGGCTGCGCAGTCACACATATCATCTCACCTAAAGAGTGTGGGACATATTGTGTGGGGTTATTGGACACGGGGTGGGATCACCCGGTGTAGGTGGGAGCGTCCTGCGAGACGCAGTAGTTAGTGTCTCCTCCCGAGGGGGACACCTGTTATACATGAATACGTATTGCAACAGTAAAGTCATTGGTTATTTTACATACAGTGTGTTGAGTGAGATATATATATTTGTTCTGCGAGGAACCACTCCTCCTCTGGCGGGAGCCATCGCAGGTGGAGGCGTTGCACCACGAGATTGTGTTATATGTATGTACCCCAGGTTCCCCATGGCGGAAGCTCAGCCCTCCTGTGAGCCAACAGGTAATGCACCACACCTATGGTAACACCGTATGTTTCTCCGCACCCACAGTATAATCTGCGATTGGGGGGGGGGGGGGGGGGAAACATACACCTATGTAAAATTGCTGCAAAGGGGGGGGGGGGGTCCTGGCTCCCTCAGTCAATCTACTTAGGCCTTGACCCCGCTGACTACTACAGCGTCCGCTGTGGCGGACGCTGCATGGACGAGAGCCCTCCCCTCAATGGCGCCGGGCCCGCTGCGAGGGGGGGCTGCAGCGCTGGGGCAAGTGTTGCTCCTGCTCTCAATAGAATTGAGAGCAGAACTCACGACGAGCGATACAGCACGCCCCCGGCGGTTCAGCCAATGAGAGCAAACCTGCCGGGTGACATAATGGCCGCGCCCCCGTCACTCCCCCGCCAAGCCCCCCCCCCCGGTCTCTCTTCCTGCAGTGAGCTGCAGACCAGGGAATTGGCTGCACGCACCGCCAATCTCGCGGGCGCGCGTTGCAGCGGAGTTACCGGGACCTTAGCCTTACAGTGTTACTGAATAAAAAATGCAGATAGCCCGTGGCAAGTGGTATCTCTGTCTTTCTTGGTCAGGTATGTGGCAGAATGCATGAATATCTCGGACTGAGAGAAAACAAACAATAGTGCAGAGCAGTATGGATTTTATCTTCCTAAAAATAGCAGCAATATACTGCTAAAGTGTGTGTGTGTGTGTGTGTGTGTGTGTGTGTGTGTGTGTGTGTGTGTGTGTGTGTGTGTGTGTGTGTGTGTGTGTGTGTGTGTGTGTGTTTGTGTGTGTGTGTGTGTGTGTACGTAATAGTAAGGGAGAGAGGATGGAGGGGAGAGAGAGGATGAAGGAGGAGAGATGTTGGAGGTGAAAGAGGGAGGATGAAGAAAATGGAGGAAGGAGAGGATAGAGGGGAGAAAGGAGGGAGGAGAGAGGATGGCAGAGAGAGAGGAGAAGATGGAGGTGAGAGAGGATAGAGGGGGGAGGGAGGAGAGAGGATGGAGGGGAGAGGGAGGATGGAGGGGAGAAGGAGCATGGCGGAGAGAGAGGATGGAGGGGAGAGAAGATGGAGGGGAGAGAGGATGAAGGGGAGAGAGAGGATGGAGGGGAGAGGGAGGATGGAGGGGAGAGAGGATGGAGGGGAGAGAGAGGATGGAGGGGAGAGGGAGGATGGAGGGGAGAGGGAGGAGAGAGGATGGAGGGGAGAGGGAGGATGGCAAAGAGAGGGAAGAGAGAGGATGGAGGGGAGAGAGAATGTAGGGGAGAGAGGATGGAGGGCAGAGGATGGAGGAAAGGGAGGATGGAGGGAGGAGAGAGTGGATGGGAGGAGAGATAGGAAGGGGGGAGAGGGAGGAGATGCAGAATTGTAGACTTGTGCCACTACAGATGGGGCAGATTGTTTTGGGAAAATAAAATGGAAAAAGAATGGTGCAGAGAGACCCATCATTTTTCTATTTAGGAATTGATTCCATTTTTTTTAAAATTGGGGTTGGGGCCGGGGGCAGGGCTAGGGGCCAGCAGCTTTTTGGGTAATTTGTCAAGATTATATATAAATAAACAATTGAACATAGGGCGCAACTAAGTGGACAAATTAGTAAATCAAGTGATAAAAGCAGTATCTCGAAGGGGTGTTATAAATCGGAATAGCAATAAAGTCCCAACTTCTATGGATCCTGTGGATAACAAAAGAGTGTAACGCCTGTATGCCCGCAGACCTGGCCAGTCCCCAGTTCTGCGGTGGGTAAGGGTATAACACGCAACCACAGCAGTGAGGGCGTGCCCGGAGTGTGGTAAGTTGCATTGCCAGGCCTGGTAGAGAAAGGGTTAACGTGATACTTGCTGAGTTCGGGGTGCCAGAGGTACGGAGATCCAGATCCAAGAGCCGTGGGTCATGGGCAGAAGAAAGCAGCGTATTGAGGTCCAAAGCAGAGTCCAGGGGGTAGCGAGGTACACGTAGTCAAACAAAGCCGAGATCAATCCAAAGGTATCCAAACAGGGGCAGGGACAGGAACAAGAGCTGAAACAGATAACAGAGCTTGGCATAGACACTGTACACAGGAGTCACAGAGAAGCTATGCAGAGCAAGGAAGGAGAGGGTAGACAGGGGTTATAAGGGAAGGAGGACCAATGGCTGCAAGGGGTGGAGCGGAGGCCTGTCTGTGTGATTGCAGGGATAGGTCCAGGTAAGCAGCGAAGGGGTGTGTTGCAAGGTAATAGCTTGCAGCCACTGGGGGGCGGAGCCAGCAGTGCGTGAGGGCTGGTAAGATGATCGGGTGCGCGCGCCCTCTGTAAGGGTACCGTGCGCGCGCCCTGGCTGCATGGGCATGCGTGCAGCATGCGCCGCGGAGGAACGGCTCGGCGAGGAGGAACAGGTGAGAGACCGAGGGAGCGGGGAGCCAGGGCAGAGGGCCGCCGTGGGGACTGTGGTGACGGGGACCCGCAGAGAGGTGCATGTCCCCCGATCCATTATAGTACCCCCCTCTTGAGGATCGGACTCCGGACGATCCTCCCAAGGTTTGTGAGGAAATTTCCGACGAAATTGCTTGAGAAGAGCTGCAGCATGAACATGATGACAGGGTACCCAGGAGCATTCCTCCGGACCATATCCCTTCCAATGAACGAGGAACTGAAGTCTGCCCCTGGACCCGCGTGAATTGATGATGGAATGGACTTCGAATTCCTGTTGTCCTTTTACCATGACAGGATTGGGTCTCCGAGGACGATCCGGGAAATGTACATTTTGCACAAAGGGTTTCAGAAGGGACATGTGAAAGACAGAGGGGATCTTCATGGTGGGAGGGAGCGAAAGTCGATATGCTACGGGGTTGATCCGTTTGAGGACCTTGAAGGGACCCAAGAATCTAGGAGCCAACTTCTGGGAAGGAGTTTTGAGCTTGATATTTTTTGAAGATAGCCAAACTCTGTCTCCAGGTTTGTATTCTGGCACCACCTGACGTCATCGGTCTGCTTGTGTCTTTTGCTTTTGGATGAACTTTTGCAAGGCTCTTTGAATCTTTTTCCAAAAGTTCTGTTGAGCGGTGACGTGAGTATCTGCTGCAGGAACACCAGAGGGGAGGGAGGAGAGGGGAAGACTGCTGGGATGGAACCCATAGTTTATGAAAAAAGGCGACTCTTGCGTGGACTCATTCTTCAGTGAATTAATAGCGAACTCGGCCCAGGGTAATAAGTCCACCCAATTGTCTTGAGATTCTGATACAAAGCATCTGAGATACTGCTCCAAGGTCTGATTCATTCTCTCTGTCTGGCCGTTGGTCTGCGGGTGATAACCCGAGGAGAAGAGAAGGGAAATGCCAAGTCTCTGAGAAAACGCTCGCCAAAACGTAGAGATGAATTGAGTACCTCTATCAGAAACAATGGAAAATGGTACACCGTGTAACCTAAAAATTTCTTTAGAAAAAATGTCAGCCAAGGAAGCTGAATTGGGGAGACCCTTGAGGGGTATAAAGTGAGTGTGTTTAGAAAACCTGTCCACTACCACAAGGATCGTATTCATCCCTTTAGAATTTTAAAGTTCCACAATAAAGTCCATGGAGATATGCTTCCAAGGCCGTTCTGGAATAGGAAGAGGCAGGAGGAGACCAGAAGGTTTGTGTCGGGCGGACTTGCTCTGAGCACAGACTGGACAAGCTCTGGTAAAATCAAAAATATCCTTGTTCATTTTAGGCCACCAAAAGGTTTGTTTGATAAGATCCGCTGTCCTCTTGAAGCCTGCATGACCAACAGATCTAGAAGAATGCCCCCACTGTAGGATCTTGTGACGAAAACGTGGAGCAGCGTACAAACGTCCTTCTGGCACCTTAAATCTTCTAGGGATATGAGCCTGGGCTTTTTTGATCTCATCCAGGATATCAAAATTATTGGCGGAAATAATATACTTTGCGGGGAGAATCGTCTCTGACGATTCGTTAGATCCTTCCTCCGTAGAGAATTGTCGAGACAGGGCATCGGCCTTGATATTCTTGGTCCCTGGAATATATGAAATCATGTAATTGAAATGAGAGAAAAACAGTGCCCAACGTGCTTGACGGGATCCCAGACGACGCGCCCCCTCAATGTACAATAAGTTTTTGTGATCAGTTAGCATAGCTACTGGCTCCTTGGTACCCTCGAGGAAATGTCTCCATTCCTGGAGGGCTAATTTTATAGCCAACAGTTCACGGTTCCCGACATCATAAGTTCTCTCGGACGAAGAGAATTTCCTGGAAAAGAATCCACACGGATAGAGTTTCTCTTGAGGAGACGATCTTTGTGAAAGTACTGTTCCAGCTCCCACATCAGAGGCGTCTACCTCTAGGGTGAAAGGAAGAGATGTATCCGGATGCCGAAGGATGGGGGCGGAGACGAAAGCTCTTTTGAGGAACTCGAAGGATTTGATGGCTTCAGGGGACCATGCTGTCGGATCAGCACCTTTCTTGGCCAGAGCAGTAATGGGTAGAGCAATAGTGGAGAAGTTATGGATGAATTTTCGGTAGTAGTTAGAAAAGCCAAAGAAACACTGAACGGCTTTAAGAGAGTTCGGCAACGGCCAATCGAGAACGGACTTCAACTTCTCAGGATCCATGGTGAAACCTTTATCAGAGATTATATAGCCAAGGAAGGCGGTGGAAGATACATTTCTCCATCTTCACGTAGAGGCTATTAGCACGAAGCCGAGAGAGAACCACCTTGGTGTGACGAATGTGTTCTTCCAGGTTCTTGGAGAAAATGAGGATATCGTCTAAGTATACGATGACAAAAATTCCCAGAATGTCCCGGAAGATATCGTTCATAAATTCTTGGAAGACGACAGGGGCATTGCAGGGGTCTAACGGCATAACTAGGTATTCATAATGACCCGAACGCGTGTTAAATGCAGTTTTCCATTCGTCACCGTCTCGTATTCGGATGAGATTGTAGGCTTCTCTTAGGTCGAGCTTGGAAAATATAGAGGCTCCTTGAAGCCGGTCAAAGAGTTCTGAAATTAGAGGAAGAGGGTACCGGTTTTTAACCGTTATCTTGTTAAGCCCACGAAAATCGATACAGGGTCTTAAAGAACCATCCTTCTTTTTCACGAAGAGGAAGCCTGCCCCGGCAGGGGAGGTGGAATTCCGAACAAACCCTTTCTTAAGATTCTCCTGGATGTAGGTGGCCAAAGCTTCGGTCTCGGGCACAGATAAGGGATAAGACTTAGACTTGGGGAGTGTGGTTCCGGGAATTAATTCGATGGGGCAGTCGTACGAACGATGAGGTGGTAGAACCTCAGCCTGGGTCTTGATAAAGACATCTAAAAAATCAGGATATACCTCTGGCAAAGTAGAGAGATGAGAAGAGGTGGTGTCGAGGCCAGCAAGCACGGTAACGGGAGGAGTGTCCGTCTTCTCCAAAGTAGAAGCCCACAGGATCGGTAGTTTGTTGGTCCAATCAATACGCGGGTTATGAAGCTGGAGCCACGGCAATCCCAGAATAACCTGGACAGTAGGAGAGTGGAAAACATCAAAGATGATGACTTCAGTATGACCATCCGCGGTGGTCAGGGTAAGGGGAATAGATTCCCAGATAATGAAGGCTGGTTGAAGCGGTCGACCGTCGATAGCCTCCAGGCATATGGGAGACTTCTTCTTGATTAACGGGATTTGGTTGTTGCAGGCATAATCGTGATCCAAAAAATTACCACCAGACCCGGTGTCGATGAAGGCTTCAACCTCTACTTTAAGATTAGGCCCCACAAGAGTTATGGGGAGTAGAATCCTTTTCGGTAGCTCTTTGGGGGAAGAGGGGCAAGGAGAAATGGTACCCAGTAGAAGCCCCTCTACCTTTACTGGGCGTTCTCGTTTCCCGGCGACAGTGACATAGCTGGTGTTCTAGGGAGCCGCAGAAGTAGCAGAGACCTTCTTCACGGCGGCGTGTTTTCTCAGTGGTCCGAAGCTGTTGGCTACCAATTTGCATCAGTTCAGGGGCGTCCAACGCGGGAAAAGCCAAGGGAGGAGACCTAGGAGAAACAGGCAAGGACGAGAGTGAATTAGGACGCTGGCGCTCGTGGCGTCGTTCTTGAATGCGCTGGTCCATCTGGATGCTGAGGGAAATGAGATCCTCTAGAGAAGAGGAACGAACATGGGCTGCGAGGTCATCCTTGAGGGATTCGGACAAACCCTGCCAGTATGCCGCAGTGAAGGCCTCGTCGTTCCACTGGGTCTCTGCCGCGATGGTGCAGAACTCCACCGCATATCTTGCAGCCGACCTGCGACCCTGAGAGAGATGAAACAAGGAAGAAGCGGCAATCTCCCTACGCGCTGGCGTGTCAAAGACCTGCTGGAACTCTCGCCGGAATTTGGGATAATCTTGGGTTGTCAGGTCTGTGTTCCCAGAGGGGAGAAGCCCAAGCGAGAGCGTTGCCAGTGAGCAGGGCATAGACATAGGCCACTTTAGTACGACCAGAGGGGAAGCGAGACGGGGACATCTCAAACTGGACATCACACTGGTTCAAGAATCCCCGGCAAGTAAGGGGGTCCCCGTCAAACCGGTTGGGAGGTGGAATACGTGGCTCCGGGTTGCCCATAGGTAGTGGAGCCGGGGGAGATTGTGCAACTGGGGATTCCCGTAGGGAGAGGTTCGAAAGTTTTTGCCTAACAGTGGTGAGTTGGTCACTTAAAAATTGCCAGTGTTCCATAGTGACACCTTGGCCCACCTCAGGGGGGTCTGCATTTGTTGGGCTCTGCATAATGTAATGCCTGTATGCCCGCAGACCTGGCCAGTCCCCAGTACTGCGGTGGGTAAGGGTATAACACGAACCCACAGCAGTGAGGGCGTGCCCGGAGTGTGGTAAATTGCGTTGCTGGGCCTGGTAGAGAAAGGGTTAACGTGATACTTGCTGAGTTCGGGGTGCCAGAGGTACAGAGATCCAGATCCAAGAGCCGTGGGTCAGGGTCAGGAGAAAGCAGCATAGTGAGGTCCAAAGCAGAGTGCAGGGGGTAGCGAGGTACACGTAGTCAAACAAAGCCGAGATCAATCCAAAGGTATTCAAACAGGAGCAGGGACAGGAACAAGAGCTGAAACAGATAACAGAGCTTGGCATAGACACTGCACACAGGAGTCACAGAGAAGCTATGCAGAGCAAGGAAGGAGAGGGCAGACAGCGGTTGTAAGGGAAGGAGGACCAATGGCTGCAAGGGGTGGAGCGAAGGCCTGTCTGTGTGATTGCAGGGATAGGTCCAGGTACGCAGGGAAGGAGACAGGGGTGTGTTGCAAGGTAATAGCTTGCAGCCGCTGGGGGGCGGAGCCAGCAGTGCATGAGGGCTGGTAAGATGATCGGGTGCGCGCGCCCTCTGTAAGGGTACCGTGCGCGCGCCCCGGCTGCGTGCGCGAGGTGCGGCGTGCGCCACAGAGGCTCGGCGAGGAGGAACAGGTGAGAGACCGAGGAAGCAGGGAGCCAAGGCAGAGGGCCGCCATGGGGACTGTGGTGACGGGGACCCGCAGATAGGTGCGTGTCCCCTGATCCGTTAAAAAGAGCCAATATGGTGAAGTACTTCAGGATAACATTTATGTGCAATCAAAAAATTGCTACTTTCAATGTAGCAGACATAATGTGCATTGTGGGTGTATGCCACTGCACAGGCATTAGAAGGGAAGGGTCAGTGTCTCCCTCTCTCATCCAATGTGTCTGTCTATAGGGCTACTACTCCAGTAGTCAAATCTCACGATGAAAGCTCAAAGTCCCATTCTCGTGACATCAGAAGGTAGGGGAATCGGTCAGCTGTTATAGTAGCTCTGGACCCATCGCTATTATTCCTCCTCTAAGGTCAATGATACTGGGGCAGTTGAATCAGAGTGATGCGCTACAGGTTTACGTCAAATAAAAACCCTACGTGTTTTGTTGCTAGTGTGGGAACTTCCTCAGGGGAAATGAAGCATTGCAAGTGAGCACCGCATATATATATACACACACATGTGCTGGGCCATTGGTTGACAGAACCCAGGACACCTGCCAATCACCGGCAGTGTCAAGGTTCAATCAATCACATGACGCCAATCATGGCAATGGTAAATAAAGACACAAGGGTATATTCACAAAATTATACAAATAACCTTAAATGTTTAACAATGTAATACAATAAAAAATGTAAAACAATATCATTAATGTATTAACCTACAATAAATAATTTGAAAAAATAAAAAAGATATACTAGCCAGCGTACAGTATCCCTTGCAATGGGTATGGTACAAGGAACACTGCTCAGATTTTAAGTACAGATCGAATTGGAAGAATGAACTACATGCATAGGGAAATTAAATCAACATGAAGCTCAAAAGTCAAGAGTAACAGAATTGCAGAGGAGACCACACAGACAATGTTGCCTATTGTAATGATGCTAATTAATAAGAAAGGCACTGTAACAGGGGAGTTATCCCTGTTCAGGTAATGTGCCTCTAATCCAGCAGTGTGGTGGTTAACTGCTGGTAGTCAATTAACAAACACCACCTGCCTGATTAGATTGCTTAGAAAAGCCTGTCTTTTGAGACAGGAAGTGAGACTCCTTAGCTCACACCTGAGCTGAACTTGGAGACAGAGCAGGGATTCCTTAGTCCATTGGGCTGAACCAAGGAAGGACAGATGTCTTGAGCGACAAGCTGACCACAAGACAAAGGGGACAAGATTCTAACCTGGAGCCTGACATTTCCTGTGCACACAAGGGTGCAGTTCCAAAAGAGCAGAGAAGCTTCCCCTACAGCAGCCCAGCTAACAGATAAGACTTTCATTTATAAGACTTTTTATATCTGTTCATTTCATGCTATATGTTTGGGGCTGGGAGACATGCTTATCTAAAGGGAGTGGTGGATTGCATAGTATTTCACTAGAAATACTCCCAAGTGAATAGAAGCTTTGTTTACCCCTTGTTTGGATGGTTTCCTGATGTTAAGGAAACAGGCGCAATAAAAGCCTTATTTAATTTCACCATAACCAGTCTCCCTTGTATACCTCTGTGAGCGTCCGCCTACAGGCACCCAGGTCTATTTCCACATTAAGTCCATGTGAAATAAGGGTTTTTAAGGTATCTATCCACCTAGTTTCCAGTCTGGAAATCTCATTAACTGTGTCACCTCCTCTCCAATTTGTTCAAAGTTTTTCTATTCCTACACAAACTATACCATCGGGTTTTGGTTGTGAAATTCTTTGAAGTGCTTAGCGAGATTATGCTGTAAAAGTCCCTTTTGTATATTAGCGATATGCTCAGCAAATCTCAATTTGAGTTTTCTGGTTGTTCTTCTTATGTATTGTTTGTTGCAGGGACATTGGATAAGATAGACTGCATTAGTTGAATCGCATCTGATAAAGTTATTAATAGTGTATTCAATGTTTGTCTTCGTTGAAGAAAATCTCTTGACCTGTTTATGTTCATGAACATTACGTTTACACATTTTGCATCTCAAACATTTATCGAAGCCTTTGGCCTCCATAAATGTGTGAGATCCTGGTTTATTCTTGGTGTTTTTTTGAAACAACTAGGAGGCACTTTTTTCTTAAGAGTGTCTGCATGGTGAAAATAATTCTGGGAATTGTGGGTAAATGAGTTTGTAATATGGGATCTTTTAATATCAAATGCCAGTGTTTATTAATCACTGTTCCAATCTTAGGTGCTAGTGCATTGTATTGTGTTATGAACGGAACATTAAGAATTCCATAGACAATTTTAGATCAGTGTCTTTTTTACTTTTATATGTTAATAACTCTTCTCTGTCAAGATTCTTGACCTTTAAATAGGCTTCCTTCAGGATTGGATCCTTATAATGTTTATCTTTGAATTTCTTTATTGTGTCCTCAGCTTGTTCCTCAAATACACTAATACTACTACAATTTAGTTTGATCCTTTGTAATTCACCATGCGGTATATTTTCCAACCATTTCGGGAAATGATTGGCTTCAATATAATTGGAACAACTTACCGGTTTGTGGTAGGTCTTAGTACATATAACATCATTCTCAATATATATCAACAAATCCAGGAATTCTAAATGTAATGTACTTAATTTGTGAGTGAATTTTAAATGAAAGGTGTTGTTTAAATAATCTATGAACATAGATAAAGTGTGGTGATCACCCTCTCAAACAAAAAACACATCATCTATATAACGTTTCCAGAGCGCAAGGTTTGCGCCTAACTCATGCTGGGACCAGATGGATAGATCCTCCCACATCCCCATAAGGAGATTTGCATAGCTCGGCGCAAACCTGGTGCCATTGCTGTGTCCTTAATTTGCAAATACATTTCATCATGTGTATATATAGATGTAGCAGAGTCCCCCTCCTTACCTCCGGTGAGGGGGAACAGCTGGGTTGCCCACTAGAGCTCAGGGTGAGTGGGGAAGGGTGGCAGCGGCCGTTCCGGACTGCCGCCATGAGCAGTTGCAATCGGAGCGGCGGTCATATTGGATTGTCTCCGCAAGTGCCCCAAAGGAACTATAACTCCCAGAAGCCTCAGAGTGGGTCACATGGACTGTCCCAGCCATGAGGCATGAGCGGCCATTTTGAGGAACTCCCAATATCTTCCGCTGGGCAGAGAGAATTAAGGCAGTCCTGACGGAGGCAGCAAGGGAAGAGGTAGTGTCCAGGGAGCTAGTAAGCCCTTGGACTAGGCCAGACTTCCCCACTGGCCCCAGTTAGCTTCCCCTGCACAGTAGAAGAGTGTTGAAGGGACTGCCCTAGCTCAGTGATCCCCTGTAGTGTTAGGCTGCAGCGGAAAAGGACGCGAGACAGCGTGGAGTTCCTCTGGACGGAGACTCCGCCGCTTGCGCCGGCCTAACTGACAGACATCATCCGGGACTATAAGGTGTGAGGGGATGTATGTTGGAGGCCCCGCTGCGTGGGACCTGACTATTCTTTGATCTGCCAACTGCACCTGGGTACAGGAGTGCCCAGGAAGGTATACATGTGCACCAACGGTTCACAAGGGGGAGGGTAGTGCTGCCTACACACACTTTGGGTGGGGTCTGCTTTGTGGGCATCGGGTTGCAGGTGCCCAAGGCACCCTCAGTACTTTGGGGAACCACCATTGTGTTGAATTGCATTATTGAAGTATGTGTAATTGTATTATTGTGTTAGTAAAGTGTGTTTATATACAGTGGTTATATTATCATTCATGAGTATTGTTTCCTATGAGGAGTCAATCCCGCTTACGCTGGGATCCTCATAGGTGGAGGCGCTGCACACACAGAGATAGAGCTCACCCAAGACTCCCAGAAGCGGAGGTTCAGGCCTGCTGTGAGCAAACAGGTACAGCACCACGCGTTGTTGCCCACATAGTTCCCATAGGCATAGGGAAAGGGGGCTACATATATTTGATTTCCCTGATGGTCAGTTGAAGTGTTGATGAAAAGCGTTGGGTCATCACAGCCATCTTAACACTAGACACTGTGAACGTGAGGAGTTCCTGCCAACACGAGTGAGTGGGCCAAAGTTTTTTCCGATTGTACCAGAGTTCCTGCCGGCTGTCGGAGCCCTATCGAAGCAGCCTTTTCAAGTATTTTGGATTATTATATTGGACGGACGCTGGATAGCTTTTCCGTATGGTTAGTCAGCGATATTAGCTGATAGTCCGTATGCACTCCCGAGTCCTAGCTTCTCGGTGTATAGGGAAGTAATACAGACTCAGTACACTACTGCCTCATTGGAGTTCTACCAGCTAGCCCCGGTGATTTGATTCTTCCTCTATATACCGGATTTTAACTGACAAAATACGAGTGGACATTTGTCGTCCCGTTTTTAATAAAATTGTTATTTATCATACATTTATGCACTATGGAGTGTGCGCTTTTCCCTTTTGAGATGCA